>NC_090807.1:14086125-14151125 GCF_036512215.1 Solanum lycopersicum
CCGTTGTAAGTAAAACTTTCTCCACGGCCTCATAAATTTCTCTGAGACATATTAGAGAAACTCTCCTACCTCAAACTACCCAATTGGATATCTATATCTCTTGCCATAAAGGGCCCTAAAGGGTGCCATAGAGATACCTAGTGATAGCTATTATTGTAGGTAAACTCAATTAATGGTAGATTTCAATCCAAATTACCCTTTAAGTCAATGACACATGTCCTCAACATATCTTCTAAGGCTTAGATGGTTCGTTCCACCAAACCATTTGTGTGTGGATGAAATGCGGAACTAAGTTTCAACTTGGTACCAAGCCCACTTTGGAATACTTTCCAAAAGTGAGAAGTAAATTGAGTACCCCTATCTGAAATGATAGACAAGGGAAATATGTGCATTCTCACAATCTCTTTAAGATATAATATAGCATATTCTTCCATTTAATATGTAGCTTTCACGGGAATAAAATGGGCTGATTTGGTCAACCTATCAACAATTACCCTAATCGAATAATTTTACCTTCGTGTACGAGGCAAACCCACAACGAAATACATATTCACATTTTTGGACTTCCAAGTTGGGATAGCTATATCTTGAGACAAACTTTTGGGTCTTTGATGTTCGGCCTTGATTTTTTGACAATTTCGACATTTAACCACAAACTCTGCTATATCCTTCTTCGAATCAATCCACCAATAGATCTCCTACAAGTCGCGGTACACCTTGGTTGCTTTTAGATGTATGGAATATCGTGAACCATTGGCTTCTTCTAAAATTTGTCTTCTCAAGTCATGCACAACTTGAACACACAACCTACCTTTATACCTATGTACCCTATCTTCCCCTAGGAGAAAGCTTCAATGGATTTCCCAAGTACGTAGTCTTTGAACTCAATCAAGATGGGATCAAGGTGTTGCTTGGTTTTCACATCAACCACTAAGGATGACTGAGATTTATGATGAACAATGAACCCCCATTTGGAAAATCTTCTAGTGGAACACCCAACCGGGCCAATCTATGGACCTCTTTTACAAACTCCTTCTTATCATCAACAACATGAGTTACACTACCCTTAGACATCCTACTCAAAGCATCCACAACCACATTGGCCTTCCTAAGGGTGGTGAAGGACACTCATATCATAATCTTTCAAAAGATCTAACCACCTTCTTTGGCGGAGGTTTAAATTTTTTTGGGTGACCACATATTGGAGACTCTTGTGATTAGTGAACACATCTACATGCACTCTACATAGATAGTATCTCCATATTCTCAAAGAAAACACCACAACCGCTAGTTCAAGGTCATGAGTGAGGTAGTTTTTCTCATACACCTTGAGTTTACTAAATCATATGCTATCACCTCGCCATGTTGCATGAGGAAACAACCCAAACCTACTCAAGAAACGTCACAATACACAACAAACCCTTCGGTACCCTCTGGTAAGGTCACTACCAGAGTGGAGGTAAGCTTATCTTTTAATTCTTGAAAACCTCTTACACAAGATCCCGACCATTCAAAATCAACTTGCTTTTGGGTTACGGTTTTCAAAGTAGAAGCATTAGATGAGAACCATCTACAAACCTCCTATAATACCCAGCTAAAGCCAAAAATCTTCAAATGTCGGTAGGACTTTGGGGTCTAGGCCAATTCTAAACTCCTTTCATCTTCTTTCGGATCGACCTCTATACCCACACTTGAAATAACGTGGCCAAGAAAAGCAACCAATCTAAACCAAAATTTACATTTACTAAACATAGCAAAAAGTTGGTTATGATTGAGGACTTACAAAACCATCTTCAAATGGTTTATATGGTTATTCTCACTCTTAGAGTATATCAAGATGTCATCAATAAATACAATGATTAATGACTCAAGATAATCCCAAAACACCTGATTCATAAGATCCATAAAATCCACCGTGGCATTCGTTCAACCAAAAGACATGACTAAGAACTCATAGAGATATATCTTGTTCAAAATGTCATTTTTTGGAATATACACTCCTCTTACTCTAAGTTGGTTATACCTCGATCTCAAATAAATCTTTGAAAGTAACTCGCCCCTTGAAGTTAGTTAGACAAATCATCAATTCTAGGGAAGGGATACTTATTCTTGATAGTGACCTTGTTTAGTTATCAGTAGTCAATACACATTCTAATAGACCCATATTTCTTTTCACAAACAATATCGAGCGCCCCGTAAAGATATGCTTGGTTGTATAAAACCATTATTTAGAAAATCTTTTAGTTGAACTTTCAATTCTTTCAACAAGTCCAGAGCCATCCGTCAAGGAGAGATTGAAATAGGTTGAGTATCTAGTAATAAATATATGCCAAAATCTATTTCCCGTTCGGGAGGGTTTCCAAGCAAGTCATCAAGAAAGAATTCCGGGAAGTCCCTCACCACGGGGACCGACTCTAAAGGAAGAGCCTTGGATATAAGGTGCTTGACCCTAACAATATGATAGAGACATCCCTTATAAATCATCTTACAAGCTTTTAGACATGAAAAAATTTGACCTCTCATGATTGAGTTTCCCCCTTTCCACTCCAAAAAAGGTTCATTAGGAAATTGGAATTTAACTACCCTTGTTCTACAATCAATTGAGGCAAAACAAGCATTTAAACAACCCATACCTAATATGACATCAAATTCAAACATATCAAATTCTACCAAAACAACCAATATAAATATATTGGAAAATAATATGGGTTAACTCCTATAGACTCTTTTACAAACAACGGAGTCACCCACTGGGGTAGACACCAAAAAAGGTTCAACTAAGAAATCAAGGAGAACATCAAACTTTACTGCCACTAAAGGAGTTACAAAAGATAAAGTGGCACCGAGATCTAGCAATGCATAAATAATAATTGAAAATACTTGAAACATACTGGTAACAACTGGGAGAATCTTCTTGATCACCCCTAGATTTGAGAACATAGAAGTGGTTCTTCTTTAGAGAATCAAAATTAAGACCACTTGTTCATGCATGGTTACTCTCCCTTACTTGAGTCTTGTACACGCGACAATTTTTCACCATGTGTCCACTCTTTCCACAACCAAAGAAGCTATTCGTTCCCACTAAACATTTATTCATATGCCTCTTGCCACATTTGGCACAATTGGGTTTCTCACTTTGTGAACCACCACCTTTTCCCCATTGAGGCTTAGGGTTAGACACCCTATCCTTGTTAGACTTTTGGAAATTAGAAGGAACTTGGTTGGTGAATCTCTTCTTGAACTTTGGTTTGTCTTGGATTTCAAGCTTACCATTAGAAGTACCTCCGTCATAAGGCCTTGCCCTTTTGGCATCCTTATTTTTTCCCTTAAGCCTACTCTCCTCAACTTGTTGATCATGCACCATCAAACAATACAAATCTATGTTATTATGAAGCATTGCTTCATGACACTCTTCCACTAGATCATCGAACACACCCATCACAAAGCGACTCATTTTATCTCTCCGATTAGTCATCAAAGAAGAGGCATATTTAGACAACTTAATGAATTTCAAAGAGTATTCTTGAATACTCATACCTCCTTGACGAAGTTTGATGAATCTTCCAAATTTTCCTCTCTTTTCTTCCTTGGAAAGAACGTATCAATAAATGCCCTCCTAAAGATTTCCAAACTTATGGAACCGGCTCTCAATGTCCTATTATCCTTCCATTGAGATTACCAAGTTTGAGCCACCTCTTTGAGTTGATAAAATTCTAGGTCAGCCTTCTTATTTGAACTCACCCCCACAGCATACAAGATCTAATAAAACTCATCTAGAAAGTCTTAAGGATCTTCATTTACCTTAGACCCAAAGAACATTGAAGGGTTCATCCTAGTGAAGTCCCTCAAACATGAAGCCATGGTACTAGCATTTTGATTCATAGGGTACAACTTCCCAATTCTCTTAAGCCATCATAGTTTGACCTTGATTCATTAAGGCTTGAGCTTGAGTAGCCATTACTTGAGTCAAGTTTACGAAAGTCGCCCTTATTTCTCCATCCGTCATGACCGGAGGATTAACCGGGGCTTGGACACCTGGAGGAACTTCCTCTTGGGGAGGAGCTCGGTTTCCTCAAGGAGGAACTCCTGCATTTGCGATCTCCTCTTCAACCCTTCTTGCGGCTTCCCTTTTAGTAGTCATAGCCTATATCCACAAGAAAAGTATTAGAAAGATAGGACACATATATTTAAGACTCTTTAGGCACGACTTAAGAATACCAAATAAATGAATTTCCTAAGCATCACCTATCCTCTCATTCATAAAGGTGGCACGCTTCACAATTATGAAGAAGACTCTACATAGACGTGGTTTTGTCACATCATTCCTAATATTATTCAACCTAATGCACTGATACAAAGTTTTTCATGACCCGAGAGCACCCCCTAGTTGTAACCGGCGTCTTCATCCTCGAAGAGGTATTAGACAATCCCTTAGTATTCATCATTTCATAATAGATAGAATAAAAGCAGAAAATTTAAAACTTTTCATTTGAAGTTGAACTTCACTTCATATATTAAGAAAGAAACTAACTTGTCACACATTCCATCTAGACATAAGAGTATGAAAATAGGGATTTAGCCCTTACATCAATAACAAGCCTTATAATACGAATTACAACATAGTATTTAAATAAGGAAAGTAAAACTAGAATTAGAATCAAGCATCTCCATCCTCAGCCTTGGGGACTCACCTATTGGGCAATTCAAGTTTCTTCTAGAAGGACTAGAATCACTTCAATGGCCCAAACCTACACTTTGTGTAGAAAATATAAGAAATATGAGTTAGTACGAACCACATGTACTAAGTATGGAAACATATGCAAGTAAAACATATGAAACATGCACAAAGGGACATTTGGTTATAAACATGCTATATTTACTTGAAAAGGCCTTTATGCACATTCCAAGAACATTATACAAGTCCATACCATAACAACAAGGCATATCCATACTCATAAGTAACACCATAATCAAGCCATAGTCAAAATTTCATATTTTAAAGTCCATTTCATCTATACATCACAAGACCTTACTCATAACCCCAAATCAAGTCTACTAGTGCAAAGTGTATTTTAAGACCCATTACCCCACATAAACTAAGTAAACTAACGAAGAGATCACAAACATTGTCTTTTACCTCATACATCATCATAACAAGTATAGTAAACAACATGTACACCAAATAAAACCAACATCGTGTGTATCAAGTCACACCAATATCATACATATCATATATACATAAAGAACCCGCCCTAAAATTCCCCTGTAGTTCCACTTGTGCAATGTATAGGTAAAGTCCCATACCCTTACCTACAACAAGTAACACCTCTTAAGTAGTCCTAGTTAGTGTTCATCTTCTTAATTTCATTCATTGATTTTAACATTCGAGATATTTCACCATAACCGACATACACCATGTGAGTTGCATGGAATACGGTGTCATCCCTCACACCGAAAGGAGGGTGAATACTTTCCAAGGTAAGACATAAACATTCGTATAACATCTAGGAGGATCCACTAGCTAAGGTTTCCTATGGGTGGCACAAAGTTAAGGAACTAGGTGGTTGTTACCAGAAACCTTTTTTATGCTAATTAGCATGGTATTTTCCACCTTATGAGAACATCGGGTGAATCTTTCTTCTTTTGGGAAAGAACACCTCTCATTGTCAAGTTCACTCAGTGCTTAGTTAAATTCCCTTTTTGAAGTGTCTTTAAGTCTTCCTTAATATTAATGTATAATAATATAGGTCTTTGGAGTTTAACCCCTCATATAATATGTTCATAGCTCATAGATTTTAAGATGAGAAAGTTCTTTCATCACAAATCTAACATCATGTGAGAAAATCACTTCAAAACATAGTCTTAAGAAACACATGGGAATTACGTTGAACCCCTCATAATAGCACACCTATCATCATCTCAGAACCATCATATTCATAGCATGATCATACATTCATAATTTCATCATTCATACTTCAAGTAATCAATATTAACAAGGATAAACCAACAATAATACAATATCATGTTCATGACCTTGAAGGTCTAACCTTCCAAGAGTTTATCCAAAACCCATGATATTTATCCATCGAATCAATTATCATCACCATAAAATAGTCAATTACAGAAGAACATACTCAATAACATTACTCTATTCATTAATCAACATAATTCAAGAGTTAGGGTTAATAGAAGAGGGACATTTGTTAATATTTAAGGAATTAAGTTAAAACTAAACAATACATCATATAAGGCAATTCATAAAGTAATAACACAATTAACACCAATATAGACAATTGATAAATTCATCATCCTCAAAAAATTCACCAATTCAAATCCAAGATTTATGAAATTAGGAAAGAATATGGGTCCAAGTGAATTTATACACCTAAACAACCTTAAGTAATAATAATTGATTCATAATTTCATTTTTCAAAGAAGACCCGTGTGTAGAGAAAAACTATAGATTTGGGGGGATTTTTAAAACATATTTGAAGGGACCTCTTGGGGAAAACAATCCGAAGAGTGAAAGAAAACATACGTTAATGAAGACATAGCCATAAAATTGTAAAACATCTTTGAAGGGACCTCTTGGGAAAAGGAATCCCAAGAGTGAAAGAAAACATACCTTAATGAAGACTTATCCATAAAATTGAGTTGAAATCTCTGAGAATTGATCCTCTTCTTGGAGCTTCAAGGTCCTTCAATGGAGGTTTTGTGTAGAGAGAGAATTGAGAGAGAAGGGAGAGTATCTATTTTTTTTATTTCTAATTGAGTATTCTCTGTTTTTGATTGGAGAATGGGTGTAAAATGACTAAAAACTATATATACTAACTCTCCAAAATACCCAAAACACCCCTACACTTGTTGGACTTTAATATAAACGTCCAACTTGACTTTTCATTATATCCCGATTTCTTCAAAAATTGAAGGTGGGTTCGCAACGCATAGCAAGGTCCAAATTTGTGTTTCAAAAATACTTTTTGAGGAAGAAGACCTCATGTCAGCTCCACATTTTGGAATTTGGAACATGGCGCACGATGCGCGGGCACTCTTTGATTCGGCCCGTCGAAACTTCTTCTTCATTTTTCATCTCTAATCGCTCACAATTTTCACGACTCTTTCCCCGAACACTTAGGATTGTAATTACCCCTTTTTAAGTCATAATTCATCAGGTTAGTCTCTAGGTAAGGTCATATGATTTCTGGGGTGTTATTTGTGTTAGCCAACATACTGTATATAGCAGATTTTAGGTTCAATCTGATGTCTCTTTCGAGGATAACTAAGGAACTTAATTGCTAAATTTAATTTTTCCTAACTTCTGTATATTCTACAACCTCTTAAATTGGAAGGTGTTGGAGGTTGGTGAAGAAAAGGATGGACTCTACATGCTAAAGTATAAAGGACAAACAGAGAATAATGATCAGCATTTTAGAGGATTACAACAAATTAAAGATTTGATAGCTACAAGAAACAAAGTAGATGTTTTACTTTGTCATAAGAGAATGGTACATGCATCTGCTGGAGCATGCAACAGGTTTTTAGTCTTAGCCATGATTATTGTGAGCAAGAAATCGATAGTTGTGAAATTTTCCCACTTGCTAAACAAACTAGGATGCCTTTTCCTAGTAGTAATACCATATCTATTGCTATTTTTGATTTACTACTGATGTATGTGGACCCATTCATGTACCTAAGTTTGATAGTAATAAATTGTTCTTGACAATTGTGGATGACTATTATCGGATGACTTGGATTTTTTTTGTTAAAATTCAAAAGTGATGTTGTAATGGTTTTGAGAGAATTCATTAAACTAGACTTCAAACAGTCTTGTAAAACAATCAAAGTAATGAGATCAGACAATGGGACATCATTTGTGAATTCTAAATGTGAAGTATTTTTTAAATCTCATGGCATTCTACACCAAAGATCATGTGTTTACACCCCACAAAAAATGGAGTGGTTGAGAGGAAACATAGATACATTTTGGAGTTAGCTAGAGCCAATAGATTTCAAGGATCCATTCCTTTTAAATTATGTGAACATTGTGTACTGGGAGTTATTTATTTGATGAATAGATTGTCATCTAAAGTATTAAATGGAAAGAGTCCTTATGAATTGTTTCATGTATGTAGAGGTACCATTGATCATTTTAGGACCCTGGGCTGTTTGTGTTATGCCAAGAAATTTCCATCTGGGGACAAATTCACAGCTAGAGCAATGACTGTTGTACATATGGGATATTCTGAGGTGTCCAAGGGTTATGTCTTATATAACCTCTCTACACATTCATTTTTTACTTCCAGAGATGTTATTTCTCTAGAAGACATTTTTCCTTTTAAGAATTAGACTCCATCTCACCCCATGAGTCTAGAAAATCCTTCGGTTATATTGACGATATTGTTCAGGCCCATCCTCGTTTGAGCTCCCGGTCCATGCTCTAGTTGGGTCTGGGCGTGAAGGGGGTGTTAGAGTGGGTAAAATTTCCACATCGGTTAGGGAATGAACTGGTGGTATCCTTATATGGACTTGGACAATCCTCCCCTCTTGAGATAACTTTTGGGGTTTGAGTTAGGCCCAGGTGCTACATCTTTAAAATCCCTATATGGTCTGAAGCAAGCTAGTAAACAGTGTAATGTCAAACTTACAGATGCTTTGATAGATTCTGGTTTTATACAAAGCAGATTGGACAATTCTTTGTTTATTGAAAGGCATCATGAGAATATTCTAGTTGTTTTAGTATATATGGATGACATTCTAGTAGCTGGTGGTGAATTAAGACTGATTAAGCGGACTAAGGAAGAGCTACAGCTAAGTTCAAAAATAAAGATCTTGGAATCATGAGATATTGTTTGGGGATTGAACTCAGAAGGTCATCCAAGGGAATTTTGACGAATCAGATAAAATAAGCTTTGGAGATGATAAAAGAATTAGGACTTACTGGTGCAAAACCATCATGGACTCCATTGGATCCAAATTAGAAACTGACAACAATAGAGGTGGATAAGGCAAGAGGAGTTACATATCATCACATTTTGACAGATATGGGATTGTATCAAAAACTGAATACAAGATTATTGTGCTTAACGCAAACAAGGCTAGACATTGGTTTTGCAGTATTAAAAACTAACACTTTTCTTACAAAATCCTAAGAAGTAACATATGGAAGCATCAATTAAGGTGGTTAGATATGTAAAAAGACAGACTGTAATGGGGATACTAATGAGAAGAAACTAAGGAATCAAACTAAGAAAACATTGTGATTCAGACTGGGCATCATGTCACAATACAAGAACATATGTGACAGGTTTCTTAATCAAACATGGAGTATCCTTGGTATCATGGAGATCAAAGAAGCAGACGATAATATCAAGAAGTTCAGTTGAATCACAATACATGAGCATGGCTACTACTGTGTCAGAGATGGTATGGCTGGTAGCGTTGTTCAAGGAACTAGGGGAAGAGCTGGAGATGCTAGTGGACATTTTTTGTGATAGTAAGACAGAATTACAAATAGCTGCAAATCCAGTTTATCACAAGAGGACCAAACATATTAAAATTGACTGTCATTTTATTAGGGAAGATGTTCAGAAGGGATTGATCAGACCACTCTACTTGACATCACATGAGCAATAATCAAACATTATGACAAAGGGATTGTTTAGATTCTAACATGAGTATTTAGTATCCAAGCTCGGCTTTTTGAATATATTCATGCATTCTAGCTTGAGGGGGAGTGATGAAATAGGAGCAGTAATTTAGGTGGAGGTGAGTGTTGATGATTGTAATTATCTGTACATAATTCCTAATAGATTGTTTAGTTTGTTGGTTTAAATAGTGTATAACCACCAATAGAAGATTATAGAAGGATCTTAGGCAATTGTATGTAAGGGAGAAGGTGTAACCAGATTCTCCAAGTAATTCATTTTTCACATATTGTACAAATGCTTCCTCACAGATATGAAGATGTTATCTTCTGTTTCTTAGCTCATTGTTATTCAATGGATGTGAATTGATTTGTTAACACCCCCGTTTCAGAACTTCCAATCCCTTTCACTATTGCCTCCAAAAAAGAGCATTTCAAATTAAAAAATTTGCCAGTTGTCCCCCTAATTTCTAGCCCTCAATCTCTTTCTATATATTCATCTCTTTTAATCACTATTAGGAGACACAAAAAAAAGAGGAAAAACACAGTTAATATAGGTTTAGAAGAAGAATTTTGATTTCTATAGTTGCTAAGTTAAGAATTTCGAATGTCAAACTCTCGTCTTAAGATATTTGTTCTCTTCCATCATCGGAGTTCTTTTCACGTGGTGTTGAAATACCTCACCTCAACGCGTTCGCCGTAGTAGCTTCTCCAAGAAAGATAATCTCTCTTCCTCTTCATTTAGACATTGTGTGTTGTATGTTCAAGCTTTGGTATATGTTCTGCTGCTAAATGTATTTGGTTCCTTGTTTACTGTTTTCTTAGTGTCGTTTTCTTATGAATTATTGGGTTGTAAGCATGAATGTAGCTTTGATAAAGCTCCTTTGATTATTATATGTTGGTCAGTATATTCATTGGTTCAATTTGGTATCTATATAATTATTTGATTCTTTGTCTTGCTTTGTTCAAAATGATTTAAAGTTCATTTGATCTCAACAACGAGTGTATCAGTTGTGTCGCTTTGGACTATTCACTATTCGATTTAGCTTTCATCAGTGTGACAAGAATGAGATGATAGTCTAGGTTGTCTGCTTTGGGGTCCTTCTAATTATGAAGGATTCTTGTTAACGTTTAGATTGAATTCGCCTAGTAGATATATCTAGCCTCTGATTTTGTTATTTCGAGTAGCTTAACTAGTATATGTCTCTTTTGGATTTCAACTCATGGAGGATTACTTATAGCTCTACCTTTGTAATGTGACGATTAAACTAAGATCACTCTTATTTTTAGATAATAGACCTCCATCTTTGTCTAAATCTAAAAATATTGATTTTTAACTTTTGTTTATCTTAGTCATTTACTTTAATGTTATCAGTGTTGTGGACATTTTTTTATGCCTATTATTTCATCGTTTAACATGTTTGCTTGAATGATGATGATTCCTAGTTTAGTTATTTGATTGTATTTATTTTCTTACCTTGCTTAAAAATGAGTCAGATGGCTACTGCTTCCAATTTTTGACCCTTTTAATTACCTTTGTTCTCGTAGAATTGGTTTGAAGCATTTGAAAATTGGATTGATCAATTAATTATTTTGTGGTGAAATTACTGACTTCCTAATTAGATGAAATCGAATTTGAATTTGGTTAGAATAGTAGCATAATTTTAGCTAAATTTTACTTCATTAGCACGATATTAGTCTCTGAGTATTTGTTGATTCATATTCATTTCCTTTGCATTTCCATTAATGTCTGGCTTGCATTTAAGTCACTGTAATTAGGAAAACTTAGTTAGAAATCTTATCTTACATACATTTATTCCTTCTCATTTTGAGTAGCTAAGTGTTGATTCTTTGGCATGAGTTAATTCTTGTTCGTTCCCTTACATTTCCATGCAACTTAGTATTTCAAACCAGCTAGACAATCTCATTATTTGGATTCAAGTGAAAGCTTCTTATGTTTTTTTATTGTTTTGATATTGGATGAGTCCTATGGGCTCCAATCTTTCTTCCCTTCGCATTTCGAGAGGGCCTTAAAGGCCCAAAATTCCTTTATCGAGTCATCCTACCTTGAGAAATCAAAGAACAAGTCTTTGGAGTTGATGTAAAAGTCTCGTAAATCAGAAAAATGTGTTATATATGTCCGGTATACATTGATATACAACTTGTGTATTAAAAATCGAGAATTAGGTAACGTCCAAAAAATGAACATCTTTTGGCTCAATGGTTCTGGAGACCTAAAGGGTCTAAATTCTTCTCTCCCTCTCTTTATTATTTGGTTGCAACTATTTTTATTTTAGTCTACCTTTAACTTTAAGATTAGTAATTAACCTAATCGGATTTCAAAAAGATGAGTTATTTTCTTTGTGAACGTTTACTGTCATTTATTTTATGTCGAGCATACTGATCAAATTTTATATCTTTAATTATGTTACATTTTGTCCTTATAAAGATATATTATTTAATTCTCACTTGATAACCTTTTTCCCCAGCTTAAATATGCTTTAATTTAAAGAAATTATCTCTAATAATCTTTAAGTCAAACCTTTTTCAATTAATTTATAAAATACTCAGTCATTTTCTCAAAAAGGTTAGTGAAAACTTTTATTCCTTCAATTAATTTAAAAAAATTAACCAATTTGGTTTAAATTGTTATTTTAAAATATAAGTCATGTTATGAAACTATATAATAAGAAAAACAAAATAGGGAGAATAGAGAAGACTTCTTATTCTTCTTTAGTGATATTTAGGGATCCACAAATCTGAACCAACACCCCTTTATTTATAGGGGAAACCTAACTTGGTCCCCAAGTAGGATTCTTAAATACTCCCTAAAAAGGTTCCACATAATAGACATTCACTTTAATACAAATATGTTTATAACACTCCCCCTTGAATGTCGGTAGATTATGTGTCTCGTTAAAACTTTACTAGATAAACCAAGTGGAAACAAATCTAATGAAGTAAAAATAGTACACATATCTAGTGATATGCATTATGTATGCCTCATTAAAAACCTTACAAGGAAAATATTATGGGACAAAACCTTGAGAGCTAAAATGAGTACATCACGTATTAACTTCCTCTAGTGAGAACATCAATCTGGAGATTTGAATCTTCGTTTTTTCAAGGTTGTGCACCATCTTTTTGAAAGTTCTAGTTTATAGAGATTTGTTGAATAAATAAACTATATTATTATTTTAAAAAATTTGTTGGATGTTTATATCATATTCTTGGGAGCTTATAAGTGTAGAATAGCTTTGACAAAATATGCTTCCTTCTATATTCTTTTATGAGTAATATGTGATGACCCTAAAAATGAAATAGGTCAAACTAGAGATTCACATGTGTTTCATGATTTTATAATGCGTTAAAATAGTTAATTTTAACATTAGAAGTCAGTTTGTGAAGTTTGGAAGTCAAATGTCAAGGAACGACCAAGACGTTTGGAAACTAGTCTTGTGTGCGTGCTAGTATGTCCTTGTTTATTGTGCATGTTTTTAGGTGTTTCTTGGTGTCTAAAACCAGTGGGGATAAGCCCATTACCTTGAGGGACATATCAAAGGTCAAACGTTTGAGTACGACTCCCGAGGACCACTCTAAGGGTTCCCAAGGAGGACCCAAACGTTGGCCAAGGAAGATGCCAGGCAGCCAAGATATGGAGCCAAGGGAGCGTCGCACAGATGACAGATAATGGGAAAATTTTTCCCTGTAACGCGGGTCCAACACGAACCTTCCTGTACCAAAATAAATTCCAGAACCAAGATCTGGAGATGACCTCGCGACGTGTAGGCAAGTCCCATATTTGATCGCGTCATTTTTAAATCAAATTTGTAAGACACCCAAAATGAGTTAGGGTGTCTAGAGACTAAAATGTTCTTCATAAGGTTCAAATTCCCTAAAAGGGTTTATATTATCGTATTGAGGCAGTGAGTAAAGTTTGAGGTGATTTGGAAGTCAAACGTCAAGGGACGACCAAGACTTACCACGACTAGTCGCCAAAGGGGCCTTAGATGCTTTTATATGTTTTTGATTTTTTATAGGCTTATGAAGACTTAAATGAGTAATAATGATGTTTATAAGAAGTATATATATTTTCATGAAATTTGGAGGTCAAACGTCCAAGAATGTCTAAGACGTTCGAAAGTTAGCCCTTGAAACATTCATGTGTGTCTTGAATGTGCCTTGCATGTTTGGACGTTTTGAGAGTATTTTTTGGGTTAAACTGATGTGTAAGGTCTATAAATTGTTAAGTTTTGTATATACGTTGGAAACGCCCGGGTACGACTTCCCAAGGGCTCCACAAAAGGGCCCACAAGAAGGTTTGGTAGTGTCAATCAACTGAAGCAAATGATGCCCTGTTTGTTGACAAACAAACCATCAATGGTGGTGTCGTCGATGGAAACTTAACCTACCTAAGGCTCAGCCAAAGAACAGCCCAACGACCCAATCGACAAAGCCACAGACAGTCCGTCGATGGACCTACTGGGCGTCGATTGTGGTCGTTGGTGCAGGCTGTTGGAAGATGCATGGCGACTGTTTCATTTAAGGGGTGAATGGAAAATTCACACCACGTCCTAAACTGACCCTATTTGGTTTATTTCATTATTTTTGGGTTTATATAAGTGATCAAAAACGTTATCAACCCATTCCCAAACCAATTCACACAAACTAGACTTTCCCTCCATAACCAATTCTTTCTTGAAACCTCCATTGACGGTGAAGATCAAGAACAAATTGGAGCTTGGATTCCTATGGGTTCTTCATCAAGTTTTAATGTTTTCTTCTAGAAAAAGGTATGGTGATGCTTCATATCTAAGTAACCTTTCACTTAGAGAGTTAATCTCAAAGTTTTCAAAGAAGTTTTTATGATCAAATCTCTTCTTCTTCAATCTAGCCATGGGTTCTTTATATAAAAATTTTAATTGATAAATCTTGATAAATTGATGATAATGTATTGGTTTTAACGTGAATTTTAATCCAATTGCATTATGAACTCATGTCCCTTCCCAAACTCGATTTGACCCTTGCATGGGCATTATGATCGTGACTTGTTATTACTTGGATTGTGATTCTATTACGTTAAATTGCTTATATCTACTATTGTTTACGTGAATTGATGATGAATCGATGATGAAGGATCCATGTGATCAATGTATGAAGATTTGATCTTTAAATGTATAAAAGTAGAATTTGATTATGTTACGATGATTGTAGCTACTGCCTTAGGTTAATACCATGGTTGAATTTTTTTATATAAATTTTTTATGATAAAAGTAAAGAAGTCTTGGTATTAATTGATCTAGGTTCTTCTAGTCTATCAAGTAGTAACTTGTGATATTGACATTAGGTTGGTTGTTATGTGACTCGATTATGGTGAATTGTCTTAGCTACTGCCTATATGTGTAATGTGGTGATATTTATGTATTATTGATCCAATATTAATAGATAATAATGGAATTGGCAAAGAGTAATGTAAGTCCTTCTAGCCTATAAACGTTGATCAAGTAATGTATATATTGTGATCTATATTCTAGAGTGGATAAAACATGATTTAGCTATGATGTTCATCTCTTTAGCTAGTGACCTTAATGGATATTATTGATACAAGATGATTCATGAATAATACTAGGGAAATTACTTGATGATCTATAACTCTCTACTTTCTAGTATATATGTGATGTAATGTATTAGATTATAGTATGATATTGTAGCGACTTGTACATGGTTTCTTTATGAGTAATGTATATTTAGCTACTTCACTATAATTTATTGATGATGGGAAAGGGTATTGATCAATGATGATCAAAGGTTGATGAATTGGTAAGAATGACCCTTTCCGTCTAGTTTTCTATATTATTGTAGTTGATGAAGCCTTATATGGAATTGTGTGGTATGGTCCACTTATGGTGATGGTGTTTTCTTCTTGTCAATCTATAGATGTTTTGATTATGGCCTTGAAGGTAAATTGATTAATATATGAGTGTGTGATCATTATACTATGTGAAGCTTATCCCTACTTTTTTATTCTAGTTGTGATCTAGGTTGTATGGCTATTGTATAAGCATGTGTATATCTATGTTAGGGTAAAGCGTAGGTGCAAACATTGATGAGTTAAAATGGTTAATAGTACCTTACCTATGTACCCCTATGTGAATGCATGAATAGCAAAAGTTAGGAGTTCTAAGTGCAATATGAAGTTGGCTTTTCTCTTATGCTATTGTGTGTTGTGTGGTCTATGCTTGAAAGGGTAATATGGTCTTAAGAGGGTGGATGCCTCAATGTGTTTTTGATAGACATTATGTGATCATATTAACCATTTCACGCACACCCTCACTCTATATAATGCTTACAATGTAGTAAATGTTCATAGTGTCTAATGAAAGGTTGTACTCATATTCACTAGTGTACTACTATGTATGTTAAGCTTATGTCTATGAAATTATGGTATGTATTTCCTTAACTAGGATGACTTGATAGGTGTACTAGTATGGGCAAGGGTATCGTACCTTGTGTATGCATTGGACATGTGTACCTTGACAGGATAGTACCTAGGTTTGGTTTCTATGTACATGAAAATGAATGTATGTGCATATTACGAATATGAATTATATGATATGATGAAGTATGAATGTTCATAGTGTCTTAGTGTGTTTATATGAAAGGATTGCTCATATAGTTATACTTATAGACTCATGCATTTATATATGAACATGTGTGACAATTATGTGTTATGGGAAAGGTTTGCTCACATATAAGTACACACAAACATGAATGAAGATCTAGTCAATAGAGGGGACTTAAAAGGTGTGATCACGAGTACTTTAAAACTAGATAGGTTCTTGAGCATGATATAAGCATATGAGGAACAAATATCCTAAGCCTATGTTTTCTAAAGTAATGTTCATAAAGGCTTTTCAATAAACGAACTTAGATTAGCACCAAGTGAACTTGATAATAAGAGGTGTTGACCTCCCTTGGAGGAAAATTCACCATTTGTTCCTTATAGAGTGTTTAATTCCCATAGAGGAATATCCACCTATGGATCCACATGAGGTGGTGTCTTCCCTTTGAGGAAGTTTCACCTATGTTTACTCATGAGATGAGGCCCCAATTGCCAAATGGCATGTATCATACCTATCTCTTCGTTCCATAAACTATGGTTGCCAAATAGAATATGGAAAGTGAATTCACTTAGTATGCTAGGAGGTATGTTAATGTTCTACCTTGGCTGGGTGAGAACACCTTACATTGGTGTAAGGCTCTACAACACCAAATTTCATGTTTAGCACCCGTGGTCTTAGTGTCGGTTAAGGTTATAACTTCCCTAAAGTAAAATGGAAAATGGAAGTAAATGACTAAGGACCCTAACTAGGATAACCTTAGAGAAGATACTTAGAATTGGTGGAAGTAATGAACCCACCTAGACGTTGCACAAGTAAATATGTAAGGGAGTCCTAGGAAGGTGTTCTAATGCATGTGACTATGTATATGTTCCGTATGCATGACTTGGTAGTATTGGTATACTTCTTGTGAAGATGTGCATAGTATGAGTCTATATGATGTGGTCTTATTCTTATATGCACTATCTTGGTCTTAATGACTATATGATGAAGGTTGTTGACATGAATGAAGTTGTCTTCACTTGCTTGTCAATGTATGAATGTGATGGTAAGGATTGTGGTCTCATCATATGTCTACTAAGTATGTGAGAGGTTATGGGGCTTCACATGTTCATAGCACTTGTAGATTTAGATTGGGATTATGAGTAAGGTCTCATAAGGTTCCATGTGAAGTAAAATAAGTATGTATGCATAATGACTAAGAGTTCACTGTAAGGTTTTTATGGTTTTGACTTAAATGTGTCTATGTTGTACTATACTTCTATGATGGTAGGTGATGGCTTATGTATGATGTAGATTGATCCTTTGTGTTCTTGAGGTGATGTGTTGCACAAAGTATCACTAGAGGGATACTTGGGAAGATTAGAAATTAAAACAAAGGAAGTTCACTGTTAAGGTAAATATCTCACTGTAAAGTGATCCTAATAGTGACTTAAATTCAAGATGTGATTTTATATGATGTTTGGCCTTTGAATATGTATATATGAAACATGTGAATGATATAAATGCTATTGTATAAAGGTTTTATGAAGATTTAATCAAAAAGACAAGAAGTATGATTACAAGGAAAATGTCCCTTTTAAATGCATGTTTGCATGGTTGTCATACTTAGTGCATTCTTGTACTAACTCCATTCTTCTCTACTTTTTACACAAAATGTAGGCTATGGATGCTTAAAAGATGTCTATGTAAATGGGGAGCTTGATATGTGATTCCCAAGCTCAAGGGAAGGAATCCTTAAATCCAAGGATGTCCTAATGATTAGTCTACTGTAAAGTATATAAAGTAATACTTATGTATTATGTTGTAAGGGTCGTGTCCCTAAAGTACTCTTATGATGTTCAGTCTAGGATGGCAAAGAGACTTAAGGTATAAATATGTAATATGAATTATATTATTTATATATATGAAGAGATGTTTCTAGCATATGAAGTGCTATGAAAAGTTTTAAATTTTCTGCTAAATTTACTATGACAATGTGATGAATGATAACTATAGGCTTGTATAAGACCTCCGAGAGGTCAAGTACACCATGTTACTTCTCAGGGGTGCTCCCGGATGTTAAAAAATTAGACTTTGGAAAAGGGTCCAAATAGTGTAGGGCTCTTTTGGGAACTTTGGGGATTATTTTAAGATGGTTTTAGGTCACTTTAAACCCCATTTCACCCATAAAATCAAACCCTCAAGTTCAAAATCAAAATCTCTCCAAAACCTTTCCTCCAAAAACCTCCATTTTCATGAAGCTTCAAGCTCTAAGGAAAAAGGTAATTTCTTCAAGTTTCTTCACCAAATTTCGTGGGTTTCTTCATATTGAGGTATGGTAGTTCATCCTTGCCTTTTTTCATTCAAGGAGCCATTCCAAAGAAATTTCAAAAAGAGTTTTGAACTCCAACTTCTTTTATCTTTGACTCTAAGCATGTGTCTTTGAATGAAAGCATTTTAAGGATTGATATATGTTATTATTAGTATTAGTTGATGATTTTAATATCAAAACCTCAATTAAACCATGCTTACGCATATTAAAAACTTTTGGCTTATGAAGTGGGTTTGTTGCGTTTGTCTAGATGATGTTAGAATTGAGTTTCTTATGCTATATTTGGTTTAGCTACTGCTTATCTGTAACACCTACACACAACAGACCAAAATATCACCTTCTAAAAAAAATACAGGTGCAATCGACAGTTACCACGACAGACCGTAGCCCGACCCACAACCCATACTGCACATTCGTCGATTCAGTCTGAAACCCCCAAAAACTCAGCTTAGAAAAATTTGACTAAGTATCGAACGACGGACGGACCTATGTTCCATAGTTTGTGTCCGTCGATCAACACCCCATTTAACCACACTCTTATATGAACCACGGTTGACCATCACGGGCCGTCATTCAATATACGGTCTGTAGGTCTGACTGTAGGTGGAAATTAACAGACAGTATGGGGGAAATGAAGTTGGATCAAATTAAATTGATCACAACTCTTAGCACAAAATGAATTAGGTGTCCCATGACATCCCACAGATAGATATTTGAGTTAGCTTTCCATAGCCACTAACCTTGCTAAAATCATACCTCAGAGAACAAAGTTAAGCTAGTTTTAGTAATGGTCTATCGAACAGACCAACCTACAGACCCAAATGACGGACCGTTAGTCCAGGTTGTCGTTTGGTTCGATAGCAATTAAATCAGGGGTCTTTTGGTGTTTTATCACTTTGTTTAAACCCTAAGATACATCATTTTGACCCTCAATAATCAGATTTTAGTCAGTTTAAGCCTAGAAACATAACCAAAAGTTACCTAAGTCAAATAATTAATCAAAAACATAGAAAATTAGAAGCAATAAAGGAGAAAAAGGTCAAGAACCCTAGTTCAAGAACGCAACAAGGTTCCAACATTTCCAGCGCAAAAATCTAAATATTTCTCCGTGAATTTCATCACCAGGCATGTGGGATTTCACTAGTGTGTTCCTTTCACCCATTAGATCCCTATTTTTCAGTCAATTCTTGATTCCCTTATCATGATTAAACCTAGGGTTTCTAGAATTACAAGAAATCATCATAAATTAGTTAAATATATGTTCCAAATCAAATTGTGAAGTTATTATTTAGTTTATCACATGGATTTTAGAACCCTACTTATGTATTTCTTTAGTTCTTGAATTGTGCATGCCAGGTCAGATATTGCAGTTACTTCAGATATACATGCTGCAGTTATTCACGCATCATTATTAGATTAATTGTCGCATTCTCAATTTCTATGTTCATTTTTTAGCAATCCAGTATTTACAGAAATTCAGTCATAATCAGTTAACTACTTAAATTATTGAGAGTAACATAATACCGAGTTGGACTAAGGTTCAGCATACTCAATTAGTCCCAGAACAACTAGCCAAGTAAGTTGTAAGTCCCCTTTATTGGCAATCAGATTAGTGATCATGCCAACATGCCTTTATACCTCTGGCATGGTATATTGGGTCATTTTGATGGGGCATATAAATCCGGACTCCACATTTAGCTCATGTGGTTTTATTATCGGTTATTAGTAGCTCCCATAGTTTAGTCAGTGTCTATTGCATTGACCATTTATCAGTATATTCAAAATTCAATTTCATCATGTTATAAATTGGTCATTGCATCCAGTTAGCTCAGAATTCAGTATATCATGTTCAGGTTATTATACTTGCTTTTGTGCTTGTTCAATTATGTTTTATTTCAACTTTACTCTATCCTACATTCTCAGTACCTTCAAGTACTGACGCATACATGAGCTATATCTTCTCGTGAAGTAGGTTCATGTTCTCAGCATCCAGATCACACATAGATCAATTCTCGACCTCCAGTTCAGCAGATTCAGTGGTGAGTCCTCATTTTCTGAAGACAATAGTCATGAGTTTCTTTTCAGTATTTAGTCATTTAGTTTCAGTTTTTTCTACACTTAGCTGGGCTTGTCCCAGTATTTCTAGTCATTAGAGCCTTATTTCAGAAATAATTAGTTTCATCTTAGCATTGAGTTAATATTTTCTTTGTATTAAAATCATCAATGTTTCAAATATTTCAGCTATAGTATATGGGTATTCCCCATCTTTTCGGTTTAAATTATGATTTAGCTTCCACATCAGTTTATATTCTTTAGTATGCTCATGCATACCAGCAGGGTTAGCTTGGGATCACTTGTCGTCCTAGGTCTTATGCTTGCATCTCAGGGTAGCCGGGGCGTGACACTATATATGTTTTATTATATTGTTTAGGTGAAATATTGAGAAAAGGTGGTGAAAGTTTGGATGAAGGGGAAGTAGTTTTAACCTTGCTTAGTTCTTATTGTGAAATAATCTTGAGTGATATGATCGACCTTTAGTGTAATGTTTACTTGTAGTATATGAATATGTTTAAGCATGTGTATTGTGATCATGTCCTTGAAGGTATGTCTGTGAAGTAAATTGATGATTATATTGTATATGCATGATATGTTTTAAGAAGCTGAAAAGGTGTATATTGATGGTGTTACGTCTAAATGATGTTTATGTATATGTGAAGCATAGTAGTGTGTGAAGTATGATGAATGTGGGTATGAGAATTTCTAGAAGTCAATGTTTTGAATTATACTGATTATGTGGAAGGTGTGCTCACATGTGCTCACACACACACTTTGAATAAAGTTATGAATGAAATGGGGGATCTGTAGGGTAGACACTTTTCGTGAGTACAGATGAAGTGTCTAGACCATCCTTACTATTCCTATAGTATGAAAAGGGTGTATTTTGGTGTCGACACTCTTCATGAGTTGAGATGATGTGTTTAGTAGCAACGTCATTCTTCCCAAGAGCTTTCTAGATATTTTGAAGGTTAGATACCCTTTGTGAGTTGAGATGTGGTGTTCAAAGGTTATCCTTTAACCTATAGTAAATAAATGTTTAAGACTCCTTGGGGAAGTTATGCTTAGCAACCAAAGGATTTGAAGAAGTGGTAGGTACACTTCGTGAATAGAGATGTTGTATCCAAGATACCTCTTGAGATGAGTTCTCCTCGTTAGTAGAGAATAAGTTACTTAGTAGCAATCTCCTTATCCCTTAACTATACGTCTGCGTAGGTGTATCTATTGGACATTCCATGTGAAGGATAAAGACAATGACCCTACCTTAGGCAAGTGGAGACCTCTCATCCGATAGAGGTTAATACCGGAATTCCATGTGTAGCTCTCATGGTCTATGTCGGTTAAAGTTAGCCCCCACAAATGAATGTTATGAATTAAGTCTTCTTAAGGGTGTACTACTTAGGGTAGGTAGTAGAATGAGACGCTATCTATCCATTGCACTAGTAGGCATTTGGAAGGATTCATGGTGTGTCCTTACATGAAAATGTATGAATGGGTCATAAAATTATGTAAATGAAAGTAATGTGACTTTATGTTTAATGTTAAGAAGCATGTTGATATTATGCCTTGTATGATGAAAGATTAGTACATGATGAATGTGATGTGCCTAGTCTAGGATGATTCGTAAGGAGCACTAAGCGGATGTAGTAGTATGGGATACTACTTTCACGATGCACCAATGTGCAACTTGGGGGTTGTCTTGGAGGATGGTTCTTATGTGAAGCTCCTAGTATTGTATGTTTTCTCTAGTGTCTTTAGTATTGTATGTTTTCTCTAGTGTCTTTAGTATTGAATGTTGACTTGTTAAATGAAATGAAGTATGCTTATCTTAGTAGTCTTAAGGATCACTTAGGTATGTATTGGAGAGGTTGTATGGACGATCTCTTCATGTCTTACCTAGGTGAGCCTAGGATAACTTTGGATAGGAGTAGTTCATGTGATATTTGGGTTTACTGAAAGTATGCTCTTATGTTTAAAAAATGGAAGTTTTAATTTATATCATAAACGATGATATTAAATGATATCATGTAACTTGATTCATGAAAGTTTTTATCAAAATAGCATGAATTGTATGTTTCAACTAAATTGTCCCTTTTGCATGTTCTTGCATAATGCATACTTAGTAAAATATTTGTACTAACCTTATAATTTTTTATACTATATAAGTATAGGTCAAAGGAAAGTGGAATGGAAGTTTAGGAGGCAAAGCTTGGGAAGTTTACTCTCTCGAGACTAAATATGTCCACATACATTAATATTTATGCTTCTCTAATTTCTTCTTTTAAGACTTGTAAAGACTTATTATGTATTTCTTTCAATGTAAAGGGTTGTGACCCTAAGATACTTAAGATGTGTATTTAAGTTTTCTTATGAATATGAGACTTGTTCCTTAGCTTTTATAAAAGAAATTTTTTATCATTGTTGTTGTGAAAAGTTTTAATTATGCACTACTTTTCATACTTTATGCAATGAATAATAGCTAAGAGGCTTGTTCAAGAGCTTTGTGAGGTCAAGAGCGCCGTGTATCGATTCAAGAGGCGTAAGGGTGAAGGCCTATTTAGCGCCTTTCCAAAGGTAAGCGGTTAGGGTATTCTAACTTTTAGGGTGTACTTTGGGTCGTTACATCATATCTTTATGATCAAAGATTTCTGCAAGTTCCTAACTTCAACTTCTTTAAGAAAATAATATATTGCCTTTTGAAAACTCTTCAACAGTTTCAATTCTAGTCGTCAACTTGCATAACAATATGAAAGATTATTGATTCATTTAATATATATATGAGGATTATAAACAAGATTTTCAAAAACGTATATATGTTTTTAGATTTTAAACCCTTCAGGAATTTTCATATGGATTTGTCAAGTGATTGAAAACATTCAATATTAAATATATGACATCTTCTAGTGTCTAGACTGCAAGTCAAACAAGATTTACGCTTACGAAGATGCATCATTCCACCTTTTCACATAATAATTATTTTTACACCGACATGCTTTAGCAGTCGTAGAATGCATATCATCATAATCTTTACAATACTATGTGCTATTGTATCAATGATATTATCAATGATATATCATTTTGTATCAATTCATAATATAACAACTTATTGAGATCTCATCACCTTAGTATTTTCAGGTACGTACCCCTCTCATGAGGTTTCATGAAGTGTTCTGTCTAAAGATCTTCAAGAGCTCATTGCCTCCTTATTATGATTATTTTGATTATTTGATACTCACCCTTTTCAAGATTATTTTACTTAGATTCGATTAGTCTATCATGTTTCATGCATCCCCTAGACTCTATCCTTTAGAAACATTCAATAGGAGCATTTACAACTCTTATGTTGCTTCTTAGCTCCCCTTATATTAGACAAACTATGATATATTTTAATCTATGCTGGAGAATCCATCTTTGTGCATCATAGAATATTCAATAATCATATAATACACATCAAAATTTTCATATGAAAAATATTTGATGCCTGGCCATAAACCAATTAAGATAAACTTAATCATAATTTATTATTCTAATGGGTACAATTACTTTTTTTATGCAATATCGTATTTCAAATCAACACATAAAGCTTTATTTTTGTAATCAATGATTTCCTATATGACACATTTAATGTCATATCATCTTGAACACTTATCAATATTATCAAGATAAAATGTATTGATTACATATTCTGAATGTTGTGTTCTTAACTCAATTATCTTGCACAAACAATTTTGCGAATGTCAAACTCCAGTTAACAACAAACGCACATGTGATTATCTCATATATCTCTTTATCATATCACATAATAGGTGAACGAGCTCATATTCATCTTTTATACTTTTTCAGAATTTAGTCTCAATATTAGTTGACCCAATCAACTTGTCATGAGAATAAACAACAAAATTCTTCAAGAGTCTTAAAGTTCTTCAATGTATATCTATTACTCAGTATGCACATCTTTAGGACGACCAAATCATTCATGCCAACTAATAAAATTATTATTACTTGTAAACATCAAATTTACTATGTCATGTGCCTTTTGCTTTATTAAATTTCTAATTTACTATTATATGAGTAAATTTCAATTTTATTACTCCGGGAGTAAATTATTTTATTTCTTCACCGTTATTCTACCCCTTATAGAGGTGAGTCGTGATCTCATCACTTAACAAACTAATCTGCTTATCAGAAAAATGTGTACGTAATCATATTATTTGTGCTTATATTTTTGCAAACATCAAGTTGCAAGATAACAATAGGCACATGAAACCATCTAGAAGTATCATCTATTAGGACCATGAAGTATCTAAACCACCCACTATGTGAGTTCATAGGTCCACAAATATTCCTTTATATATGTTCCAAGAATGTGGTGGACTCATTTCCATTGATGATGGTCTAATCATTAACTTGTCTTGATAACAAGCAATGTAAGAAAGTTCACCATTTAAAAGAATCATTAGATTCTTTAATGAATGTTCATTTTAATTATCTATAATTTGTCTTGTCATTATTTGTCCATGATGTCCTATACAATCATGCAAAAGTAAGAAAAATATTGGAATTAGTATAGAATGTGTCTCGATTGCACTAATTATATCCAATAAAAATCGAAAGATAAAGTATGAAACTTTTTGTTAACATATGTCTGTCAAGAGACATTCTTGATGATACCACATCTACAACCAAAGATCACGATCTTTCCCATGATTAGCATGGTGGTTTATACTTCATTCATTTTAGAGAATAAATCTATAATTTTAACATTTATCAAAAGTTCTCATTCTTCATGATTGGAACGCACATATGGGAGCATATCAAATTATGAGTGTTAGTACCTCATTCTATATTCATGTGCATTATTCAATCACTTGTTGTGGTTGGACGTAAATCCATCGTCTTACCCTTTTAAATGTCATTGGACATAGATCTGTTGTCTTACCCTTTTAATGAACTGGAATTGAATCCATCATCTTACCCTTTTGATGCGATTAGACATAGATCCAACGTCTTACCCTTTTGATGCGATGGAAATTGAACCCATCATCTTATTCTCAATTGAGACTCACCTGAGTCTACGATAATACTATACCACATCAACTATAATACTCTTTTTGAATTAACTGATCATATATAGTTAAGATAATAAGATTTATAATTTTCTAATTATAATTAAACATGTACAGATGCTGATAATAGAAAAATGTTCAATCACTGCTACCGTCTCTTTTCAGTTAACATGCGATCATCCCATAATTTTATTTTCTCAAGTAATTTGTAGAATATCAAAATTGAAAATACATGTTAATAAAGGGATTTCTTAAACAAAACCTATTTGCAGCATACATAAAAGTCCATAATGCCATAATCCAAAAAATATTATATTTTGATTACAGAAAGGGCTGAAAATAGACCACCGTAGTGATACATAATTACAAACAAAATATAAAATTAAATCGAACATTTAAAAGAATGCATAGTAGTGGTACTGGCAATTTATCTTGTTCTGAAAGAGAGAAATACACACAATCTTGTGACGATAAAGTTAGATAGAAGTGGCTTGTGTTACTCTTTTATTTTAGTGACTTATAAAACTTTTGTAATATCACAAGGTATACACTATGATGTCTGGCACTTCAAAATATACTATAGACACATACATACCTAGTAAGAATTAGATCTACTTCTATGAATACTAGCATACTATCATTTTACTTTATCTTCAACAATGTTAGTTCGATCAATCTGAATAATCTAAACTTAATTATTAAATTTGAGACTCGTGTTGATAACGTGTTATGAAACTATATACAATATAGAAGAAGAACAAAGTAGGGAAAGGAGAGAGAAAAATTGTTCTTCTTCTTGAATGATATCTAGGGTTCCACATATTTGATTTACAATGAAGGAAAACCTCTTTATTTATATGGGAAACCTAACTTGGTCCCCAAGTCAGATTCTTAATTACTCCCTAAAAGGACTACAATACACAATAGACATTCACTATAATACAAGTATGTTTATAACAAATCAAGTAAATTCTAATTAATATCATTTTGTTAAAATTCTATTCACTTCTATTTTAATTCAAATGTTTCCTTCTAGATATCCCTTTCTCTAAAATAAAAAATAAAAAAAAAATATGGAATTTTAATAATTATTTTCTCAAAGATAATCAAATTTGTAATTTATTATTTTTATGTTAAATCATTTTTTCCAAAAGTAGTAAAATATTTAGCCTAAGTCGTAGGATATCAGTGTCTTAGGGGACGTTTCAAATACCTTAAAACCCTTCTTTAAACTTAATCTTTTAAAATTAAATTTTCTTAATTTCCTTTAAAAATTAAGTGGCGACTCCTTTCTAAGTATTTTTTTCAAATTACACTTAGAACATTTAAAAAAGTGATTTTCTTAAAGATAGTAAAATTATGGCATAACAGGATGCACTAGACGAATGAATCCTTTATCAAGAAACTCTTTGATTTAAGCCTTAAGCTCTCTTAATTCCGCCAAAGTTATACGATAAGGAAGAATAGAAATAGGTAGGTTAGCAAGTTTCAAGTCAATACAGAAATTTATATCTTTATCTGGAGGCATACCAAACAAATTAGTAGGGAGCTGTTCTCTAAATTCTGACACCATAAGGTTAGTAGGGAGCTCTTCTCTATATTCTGACACCAATAAGGATAGACTCAATAGAGGAAGATTCAACCTCAACATCCCGATATGAGTTGAATAAAATAACCATGCCCCAATAGCTTTCTATTCCGAATGGAGGATATGATCTTACCTAGTTAGGCTTGTACACACCCATGCACTCTAATTTTTCCCTACCAGGATCTCTAGAGTCACATACTTAGTATTACAATTAAGCACAACATAACAGGGGGACAACCAAGTCATACCTAAGATGATATCGAAGTTAGTCATATCCAATATAACCAAATCATCACAAGTCTCAAACCCCATAAGCAAGATTAGACAAGCACAATAGACATGTGTGACTATGACAGACTCTCTAACTAGGCAGAAACATAGATGGGGGAATCAAGTATATCATAAATCATATCAAATTATGAGGTAAATCACACAAACATATAAGAGTAAGTAGAACCCGGACAAATTAACACATTATCCATCTGGTCACAGACAAGAATAGTACATGTGATCACCACGTCAGAAGACCATGCCTCGCTCTCGCCCAGAAAGGCGTAACACTGAGCTCTATCATCTTGACGGGAGACTTCCCTATCTCGCTGCGCTGTAGTTTTGCCAGCTTTACGATTTCCTCGACCTCCACGACCTTGTTGATTTCCTCCTCTCTGACATTGTTGACGACCTCGACCATTATTAACATTCCACGTGGGTACCACTGTTCTAGATTTCTATTGTGCATGTGGGGACAATCTCTCCTAATATGCCCAGGTTCTCCACAGTTATAACGAGTACGATCAAAATATTGCTTGCTACCCGCCGAAGGTGTGACTTCCTGCTATCCTGAATTAAATTTTGAGGTGGATTTCCCAAGTAATTACCTATAGAGGCGGATAGCAGACTGAATTGGTGGCTTTAAGTGTTGGCCTACTTGATCATCTAGAGTAAGAGCCCTAAAAGTTTACTGAGTTCTTTTTTTCTTACACATTGCCTTATCATACCCCTCTCGCCTCACCCCCTCCACTTTCTTCACAAATCTATTACCTCATTAAAACTTTTTCCTACAGAAGTCATGTGCGCAAAAAATACTCAGAATTCAGTCCCTCAACAAAACAAAAATGGATCCTCTCTTCCTTAGTAGTCACCAATTGCGAGCATATCTCGACAAATCATGAAACTTAACCTCGTAGCAGCCACGAACATACCACCTTGATTCAAATCCATAAACTTTTCATTCTTACGATCCCTCAAAGTTTGAGGCACATAAGTTTCCATAAACAGAGCATGAAATTGTGCCCAAGTGAGTCGGGCTAGAGTTGACAATCTACATTCCATATAAGCTCTCTACCATTGCTTAGTCACACACTAAAGCTGGAAAGTCATGAATCAATACACCACAAGTTGATGTACAATACCTAACTTATGCAGCTTCACATAAAAATCTAAAATAAACTCATAAGCATCCTCATTTTCAAAACCAAGAAACACTGGATGCTTTAGTTTGAAAAATATGTCATGCTCATTCCCAATCATCATACGACCCAACAAAGGACGAAAAAAAATAAATACATAATGTCGTATCTCCCCTTAGACAAGTAATAGTAGCAAGGTGATTAATTGGGGGTTGAGTTGTTTGCCCTGCTTGAAGGATTCCATGACCAACCAATCCCTTAAGAAAAGTCATGATATTCTAAGATAACATTGGATCTAAGGGAGGGACGCCAGTATTCCCAGTTGGTGTATCCTCTTCCTATCCAACATCCTCCTCGTCTCCATTATCCACATTTTCTCTACCTCTTCATGATGTGAGGGAGGAACATCACCTCTAGTTGCATTCACAACTGGTTCTCCACTCCAAGTAAGTGCAACCCATCTTCAGCCTTTGCCTCTTCCTCTGTCCCTGCCTTGACCGAAACCTCTGGTTGCGACCCACAGTTGGTTCATTGACGAGAGCTACGGGTCTCACGCGTTGAATCTAGTTTTAACCTTCTCGAGCACAGAAGAATGAAGGAGATTAGATACCAATTTGTATTACCAGAAACCAGTTGGAACAAAGTTATAGCACGAAAGGAGACAATAGAAAATAAAGAGATTTTCTAAAGTCATGTGGCCTCTTGAAGAAAATTACAGGCATTTTTGTGTCGTTCAGCAACTCTGCTAGACTTGTTTTGGTACATCGAGATCAATGAACCTAGGCTATGATACAAACTTTTTCACGATCCAGACCGTCGTAAGTGACACCAACATTAACCCGCCTGTGGGAGAACCATAATCACTAATCAAATAACCTCAAACTAAGAATTTATATATACGGAAGTAGGTTTAAATGCAGAAAACTAAAGTTCCCATAAACTTCCAAAGGATGTAACAACGACTAACAAACTAATGCTAAAATAAATTCTCTATAACCTGAAAGTCAATGTACAAAAATTCTAACAAGGAACCACCAGTCTAAAGGAAATTGGTATAACCCAACTAAACATAAGAAAATCTAAAGTACTAGACTTAATAGAAACGGACTAAACATAACGAAAACTCAAGGCAACCAGTATGAAATGGATCACCCTTGAATTCAAATCGATCAGTAGTCTTATAAATGAGGTTTGTCAATAGCCACGTGAAAATTTCTTATACTCAACAAAGAAAGAGAAAGTGCAGTATCAGTATATAACCATAGTGATCTGGTAGGATAATGCAGTTAGCCCACTAAGTTCAATATAAGAAAAACACATGTTCCATATTAGTGTGCCTATTTGTGACACCCAATTTAGAGTTTATGTCAATACATGGCAACGGATCCCACTTAGTGTGTCGGTTCATGACACCCAATCCATTCAACATGCAACAATCACAATTACAATGTACATTGACAAAATCATACAATAAAGAGGTGATTCATGACCTATAGCTATTCATTCATACTCATTTAAGATTACTGTAATCAACAATGCAACATTCACGTACATACACGTAATATAATGAAGCAAGTACAAACATTTATCACAAACATGGATTTAGAACCATCAGCTACCTCGAACAAGCCTTGAATCCCCTAAGAAACTTGATTCTTCCCTTTCCAAATACTTTCCTCTTGCTCTAGTTCTACAAACAAACAATTAAATATGATTATCAATAATTAAGGTCTAATATACCTGGATTACAGCTAACCCAATGACTCAAGACCCATATTATGATCCTAAGGTGCATCTAGGGTTTTTACATCCATCCAAAACTATTCAAAACCCTGCCAAATAATATACAGTTACGATTTTACATTCTAGTGATCGTAAAATGGAATCGAAAAGAGAAAACCTTACCTTTAACAACAAATTTCGTGGAAAAGTTTCAAGAACTTGTCTGGGATCGTAACCTAGCTCTCAAAAAAGGAAATGACAGAATAATGACGTTTTTGGGGTTTATTACTGACTTATTTTGCAATTGTCCCATTGTGGCGGCCCTCACTCTACTACAACGGCCCTGCCCTAGCGGCACTAATCCTGTCATAACGGCTTGAATGGAGACAAAAAGTAAATTTAAAAGTTCCAAACCCCCATTTCACAACACACCTTCATCACACAACACTCAAAAAAATACTCGTTCACACTAAGATAAATTTTGGGAGTTCTACTCGCCCGAATTCAATTTTATAAAGTCGTACCGTTTCCTTAACGTCTTAGCTTTCTGCTCATATGGTCAAATTCACAATTAGAACCCCCCCCCCCCACACACACACACACACCCCACCCCACCCTGTTTGTTACTAGATTCCCTAGACCTTACTGACTCCAATTTCATCCAAATCTGACTAGGCTGGGAAATTTTAAGTTACTACCAAAAAGTTTTCCGATCCAAAATCTTTCCCAAGTGGATTTTCCATAATGAAGGAAACAAGTTGTTACAGTCGCAGTCGCAGGAATATGTTATGAAAATGATTCACTTTTAAGGATCATTTGGTTGCTAGTTAGAGTTATGCATATATTAATAATGTGGGTATTAGTTATGCACGCAATAGTAATGAAGGTATTAGTAATGCATGTATTAGCTATGCAGGTATTGGTTATGTAGGGTTTAATTATGAAGAGTATAGTTATGTAGAGTTTAATTATTTTTTTGGTTGTTGGTTTGTTATATTTAAAATCAATTAAATATTATATACTTGTTAAAAATAAATTATTTTATTGTAACATCTTAGACCTTTCTTACCCTTGTATTTTTATTTATTTTTTGCATTTGGGTTAGGCAAAGCTTTAGGCAGAAAGTTGAATGCAACATTTTTCAACTTCCTCGTATAGTTGAACCAACATATATATATGACACGTGTTAACACGGGGCCAACATTATAATGTTTGAAACTTATTGATATGCTAGTACATACAATTATGTGTACATATAATATAACAAAAATAGATACATATAAGTTAACATATGAGCAACATCGTCTACTAATGCTAGATATTATATTTGGAGTCTTTACATCAATAATCTAGAATATAGAAATGAGGAAGTTTGTTTTTATTCTATTGGATAACGGATATCATATTTACAAAAGTCTTGGCAAGAACTAGTGGAAGTTCCAGGAGACCTTACTTCAAGCAAAGCCATTGATATGCACATTGCTAGATATGGCTTAATTCCAATGGCAAGAACCATGGATAGAGGATGCTTACTTCCGACAGAACAATATGTTACTGGACACTATCCTCAACAATTATTGACATTGTCCTCATCCACAGATAACATCCTCAACAATTTGAATGTCTACTTAATTTCAAATAATAATGGAGTACATTATATCGAAATTTCAGTTTCGCCATACTAAATAATTTGTCCAGTTACAATTTTCACATACTGCCATATCCTAAAATTGAGAGTCCATTGTTCAAGCAACAAGATAGTGAGATAATAGATTTATAAAATGAAGAATACAACAAATCTAACACATACCATTGACAAAAACTTGAAATCCTAGTATCGTGGCCTCACGGAATGAAACTAAACTCGCCTTTATTAAACATGAAAGAAACTTACATAATTCGTTGTTTAAATAATACAAAATGGCACATAAAACATAGGCAAAATAAAAGTAAACTAGGCCATGGTTATACCTTAAAAAGTAGCTACATCAAAAATAATTCAAAGGTTTAAAGTTTATCATCAATAATCATTCATACCATAGTGTAACGATCAAGTTCATTGATGCTTAAAAAGCACTCCATGAACTTGCAAAATATCTTTTCCCAATCAGAAAATAATGGTCATTTCTTAAATGTCATTCACTTGGCATATGTATTAACCAAAGAAATTAAGAAACAAGTATATAAAGTAACTGACTATATTCTAAACATAGATCATATTCACCAAGGAAAATATAAGTAACTAGCTTTAGTTTACTAATAATTTAAACAATTGTAATTCACCTTTATGAAGTCATCCCAAGATTTTGGATCGTCAACTAAGATAGTTCCATCGATATATCGAAATCCTAAGTCACTTCGACTTTTTACAACCTATATGGTCATATAATGCTTTTTCCACCCTCTTATTTTTTTTGAAAATTCTTTGGTATAGCTTGCAATCCGCAATTCGGATGACCAACATTCATGTGTTGTTCTAATTAAATCAAATATCCATCTTTAAAGGTGTCATTATCTTCTTTCCAATCATCAGCACACAACTTTTTTAATCCACCAACAACAGTGAGTTCCTCTTCTTGAGTCCGCACCCTTGTTGCCCTTTGTTGAGACATATTAGACCTTTTAGTGGGACTGCCAATTTTAATATGTAAGAATGTAAAAATACAATTCATACTAACTTATTTTCACATATATTGCATTTGTCTCTCACCATATTTACAAGAGAAAAAAACAATATGATAAGAAGAAGAAGAAGAAAGCATAAGAAAAAGTTAAGCTTTCAAAAGTTTTTATTGTTTCGATTCGATTTTATTATTTTGGTTCGATTTTGTTATTTCGATTTTTTGATGGCCTGTTTAGTGGAAATTTTAAAATGAAAGAAGAAATACAAACTTGATGGTGGATTGGTGGTCGCCCCCCCGCCGGAAGTCGGCTGTGCTGACTAGTGCCGCCTACCGTAGTGTCGATGCCTGCTGGTTGACTGGTGGCTGCTGCTGCTGCTTGAGGTTGCTGCCTCGCTGGTCGCCGGTCACCGGAAAACGGATGGAATGAGTCGTTGGTCGCTGTAGGTGGGAAAGTTGAAAGGAAGATGAATTGGTGTACTTTGGAGTTTTGTGATAGGTGTGGGTCTCTATAAAGTGGATATTGGAAAAATAAAAAGTAAGTAAAGTTTGACCTACTTTTAGTCTTTTACTTTTCAGTTTTTTATTTTAAATTATAATATTATTATTTAACATTAATAATAAATATAATATAATATATTTCGGTAAACCAAAATATCGAATAACACAAAATTACATATCAAAAATACTAAAAAATATAAAACATATACCGAATACCAAGTCGAAAATCGAAATATCAAAAAAAATTGGTTTGGTTCGGTATTTTTGTTTTCCGATGTTTATGCTCAGCCCTACTAGAAGTGACACGTCGTACTTGACTCCGAAGGGGTCGCATATAAGCCTCTAGCATCATCATAACATAAGACAGAATAATGCGGAAAATTTAAAACTTTTACGATAGAAGTAAAACTTCATTTTCATAAACAAGTCATAAGAATATAGATTTTGTCTCATTTACCTTCTAAATATAGGAATACAAAGTTTAAGGCTTAGAACTTTACGTTAATAAAAGTCTTAAAATAAGAGAAGCACAATTCGAACTAAGAAATGGGAATTCTTCCTCAAACTTGAGGACTCACCACAACTTGGAGATAAGCAATTCAAGTGTTCATCAAGAAAGGAGAGTGTGTGTCACCTAGCTGAATCGTACACTTATCAAAATGTAGAGGAATAAATGGTTAGCACAAAATTGTACTAAGTACGAAAACATGCATAAAATCCTTAAAATATGATAAAAAAGACATTGTAGTTGAAAGGAATTCATTTATCAAGTTTGGAAATCAAGATGAAATTTCAATGTCAAAGACAAGCCATAATGACATTTATATTCTCAACATAATAATATCAACACCTTAGCAACCCCTACAGAACATTTGTGCAATTTATAATTGGCATCACATATTACCAACCATACCAAGTACTCCTTTGAAGCTACTTTATTCATACATATCATCTTTAGACCTCATCATAATCAATAGACATCAATAAGGAAATATATAGTTATGTACATTACTTAAACATAAGGAAAGTCAATCACAACTACTATCCATTATACATACATGTATACATTCATATCTCATCATAACATAAAAGAACCATCCCATAACATCCTACTAAGTTTACTTGTGCAATGTGGAAGTGAAGTCCCATCCTCGAACTCTTACTTGTAAAAAATCACCAAGAAGTCATAGTATAGTTCATGTCTCATTTATTATCATATCATATAGAAAAGAGTATCCATAATCGACATAGACCATTTGAGCTACATGGTGTTGTGTAACCCCGCATTAAAAGAAGCTATCCTACTTGTCAAAGGTAGAACTAACATGTTTAGCTTTTAGATGGATCCACTATCTAAGGTCTCCTGTGGCACATATTATGGGATAAGGAGATTTATTCTAGAAACCCAACCTATTTTATAAGCAGAGGAGCTTCTATCTCATGAGTTCACTTAAATGACCAAACCTATTGCATTGGCGGAAGGGCCTTTACCTCATTGTCCATATCCACTCGGTGCTAAGCATTATTTCCCAAATTATACATAATTAGTCTTAAATCGCATTGCATGTGTGAAGGAATGCTCTACCCTTCATTCAATACAATTCATCAAAATAGCTCATTGATTCATTAAAGGTGAGGATGTACTGTCAACCTTTGAATAGTTATCAACATGTGAGTAGAACTTCCCCATTACATTCATAGTCTTTTCATGATAATTATTCATTCAATCAACACAACAATATTATCACCATCCAAGAAAATTCATACATGAATATGTGTAAAGGGTAAAGGGAGAATATAATACCTCAATTTACACAATGTTGACAAGATATTTACCTTTCAAGTGAATTGTAAGTTCACATACAACTATTATCAATCATGAACCAACCTTCACAATTTACCCCCTTCGAGGGTAACGAACCAAGTCTCACAATCACACTTAGATATTAAGCATGAATAAAAAAAATATTCAATAACTAGATTAACATGGGATCATTCATAGTAATCATCTTATATTAATACACTCATCACAATTCATGAAATTGGGGTCATGAGGTAGTTCATGGATGCATGGGGAACTTTAAAATAAAAATCACCATTAAACATCAAATCATCCATAATATAATTCAATTAACATAATCAAATCGTTCTAGGAAGAACCCATGGTTAGAATGAAAATCCTGATTTTTGAACAATATACTTAATTTCAGAATTAGAGTTGAAGGGCTTCATGGAGAAAAGTGTCCATGATTCAAGGTTCTGATACATTATTCAAGCTTTTCCCACGATATTGGATTTGAGAAGATGTATTCTTTATCCCTAACCTTCAAGTTCTTGGTGTTCTTCAATGGATGAACTTCTAGAGAAAGAAATATTGAGAGGAGAGGATTTTGGGGAAATATTTGGGTGTTTGTAAATAATGACCAAGTCTTGTGAATTTACTTAAATTTAATATGTATTTTACCCCTAAAATACTCAAAACACCCCCACTTTAATTGGAGTTAAGAAGTAAAGACTTAAATGACCCTCACATAAAGGACCTTGTCTAGGCTCAAGACCATCTTCACGAGTCGTGGTGAGGACCACAACTTGTGGTCCTCCTCGCGAAGATTGAGGCAGTAGCCCTTTCATGGTGACACAAGAATCACACACCCAAGGCATCACCACGAGGGGCTCCACGAGCCGTGGTGAAGACCACGAGTCGTGCTCCCTCTCGTGGTTCTTGAGGCAGTAGCCTTGCCACTTGGGCTTCAATTCTTTCTATTTCTTCAACAACATCTCCTGGACTTTCGGCAAACTCTTCAATAGCTCTATTATTGCAAAATATCTCTTCCCAGTCAACAAATAATGGACATTTCTCAAAGTTCATTGAGTTGGCATTTGGATTTCAACTAAGAAAACAAAGAACAAGTACATAAAGTAATTAGCAATATTCTAAAGAAAAAGATATATTAATAAAGAGAAAATATAAGTAAGTAGCAATTCTCCAATGATTTAAAAAAAAAAATCGTATCAAGTCATCCCGAGCTTTTGGATCATCAACTAAGATACTTCTATCACTATATTTGAATCCTAAACCACTTCGACTATTTAGTAATGATGTGGTTGCATAACTCTTTTTCCTTGCTAATATTATAGAATCAATACGTGGTAGAGATTTCAATCCATAATTAGGATGACGAACATTCATGTAGTAATTCCAATTCCATTAAATATCCATTTATAAAGGTTTCATCATCTCCTCTCGAACCATTAAAGCACAATTCTTTAAATTCATCCACAAGAGTAAGTTCCTCTTTTGGAGTCCATACCCTTCGAGATGAAGATGTTGATTTTCTTTCCCTCTTTCTAGACGTATTAGATGTTGCAGCAGTAGAACTAGTCATTTCAATCAGTAAAATCATAAATGAAATCACAAGTAATAGTAAGTTACAAATTACTAGTAAATGATTTCAAATATAACCAAATAAATTGTACTACAACTTGATTGATCCGGGGAAAAGATAATGTGAAGACATACATACAAATTCACTATTTATATTAAAAATAATAATAGATATTCATTGAGATTCACTATTTTTCTGTACAAACAGTAATATGAGACATAAAAAAGATTGACCATTCGTTTTCACAAAAAAAAATCTATTACATTTTACAACGAACGGAAAACCAAAAACAAAAGTGCATAAGCACACAAAATAGTGAACTCATAGTTCTAAATTATAAAGATCGATTTCCCAATCTTTCATTCCACATAGATTGAGCCAGCTCAACCCTCCAAGTGGTCCACTCATCAGAAGCTTCAATTGTATTAATATTTTCATATTCATGTTGATTCTACATGTGGAATTCTATTTCCACATCTAAGGGGTCAGCTTCCATCTCTCTTCTGATGAAATTGTGTATCAAACAACATGCACTAATAATTCAATTGTGAACCTTAACCGAGTACCACGAAGGACTTCTAAGAATTCTCCAGCGTCAATTTAATAGTTCAAATTCTCTTTCAATAACATTACGCATCCTATCATGCTTCATATTAAAAATCTCTTCTTGACGCCGAGGTGATGGATTGTTACCCTGCCAATCCTATAGCCAATATCGATATCCTCGATAGGAAGACTGAAAATCATCTCCATTTGTATATCCTCCATCGCACAAAATAGTAATTGCCTAAAAATGTAAATAATAATATAATTACTTTAAATTTTATGCTATTTTAATGTAGTAGAAATAGATAAGGGTCTACCTATTATTTATCATACCTTGAGGTACTTTCAACCCATTTTTTCATAGAACGACATCTTTCAATACACAACCATCAACGGTTGATTCCTCCTAACCATGTAATACATAAATAAAGTTGATTTTTCTATCGCAAACCCCCAAGACATTAGTTGTTATATCTCCTTTTCGTGTTTTGTATCTTGGCTTATATATTTCTTCAACTCTAGTGGAAATTTAAAACCATCTAATGCACCAAGACAACCATATAAGATAAATTCAACTCTAAATACTAAAGGACAATTAAAAATAAAAATACTTTCATCATATTATTTCATGTTTGTTTGTAGTAAATCAAATGTTATATTGAAATTTACCTACCTTAAATCATTTCCATCGATCGTTAGTATCATCTTCAAGCATCATATTAGGTTTAACAAGTAATACTGGTTCGACTTACACTCCAGCCAGATCTTATATAATCAACTTTGACAGACATGTTCTTCTGGAGATGAGCCAATATTTAAGAACATTGCTAACTTTTCCGTACTCGACATATTTTTACAGTCAGTCAACCCTCCAATATTCTTTGCTAAGGAGTCTAAAATGTCCAAGGCATTTCTATCCATCCTAAACTTGTCAATACATACAATATTATTATCGTGAATGAGAATATTTAGATGAGACAATTTTAAGAATTCTAGCACTCATACAAAATCAAATGACCCACCTATTTCTAAATTGTTTTTTTAATAACATGTTATAAATAGACATAAAAAGCAATTATGGACAATATACGAATGCACCACAATCTCCTTGAGGATGATAAAGCATTGAACAACGCACAATTTCTAAGAAAATCCATTTACACTTATTTTTCATTGAAAAGTTGCAACATCATTATCAAATTGAATCGGAAAAGAAAAAAACGTATCAATCATGTTACTTAATTGATTATTGCACACACATTAAATTTGTATAAGTGGAAGGTAATAAATAGTTTCATACTAGAATGTTCAATTTTATGTAAAAAAAAATAATGAAAAGTTACCGGGAAAAACAGGGTTAAATGTTTATTTTTGTTTGGCTTCAATAACTAGAATACTAATAATATATTGTTAAACTGCAAATATGTGTTCATCTTTTGCTGTTTTAGAAGCTAAAGAAACTAAACTTAATGACCCCATTTTTCAGAAAGCACGATTTTTGAACAAACAAAACAAAACTCACATCAAACTTGGGTGTACTCAAACATCAACTTAACTAGAAAATATTGAGAAAATAAAGAATTTCATTCGTCTCTCATCAGATAAACAAGAGAGAAAACACAAAAAGAGAAAATAGGAGGAGAAAGAGAAGAAAATAAAAAAAGATCAGACAAATTTTGAATTTCAAAACATCTAACCTCAAAGAAAGAACCCAGATTGAAAGTTTTTCAATCTATTTGCCTGGACGATGAAGATCCATTCTAGATCTATAGATATAGAGAAAGGGTTTGAATGTTAATCTAAAAAGAAGTGTTGTTTATATGATTAAGATTGAATAAATTATCAATTCATATTTTTATTCAGGTATTAGTTATTCAACAAGTTAAATTTAAAAGAAAATCCCCAACAGTTTTGACAAAAATAAGTCTTCAATTTTATTTAGTTTTAAAAGTAAAGCAAAAAAGAAAGCTTGAATGTTGATAACTTTATCGACTAATTTGACATTGAAGAATAGTGTTTGTTAAAAAAAGATAATTCTATTTGAAGTATGCTTATAAAAAAAATAAACTACATAATTTTGTTAATTTACTAGGAAAAGAAGTGAAAAATTTTGTTCAACAAAACCTTATAGAAAGTCAATTTTTAAAAGATTTGGAACTGTTAAAATTTAGGGCAAATTACAGAAATTACATACTTTTAAGCCTAAGTTACAACTATCCCTTAAAAGTTTATAATTAGAGAAATTCTTCAAAATTTTAGAAACTGATACAATAATATAAGTGTTGATACATTAAAAAGAGGGTCGGATACGTTATTGAAAAAAGGTTACATATAATTTTTGTTGCGCTTATAATGGAAAATCAAATCCCTTAAAATACACATGTTAGTAGATGATACAAAATATAACACCATATTAAGTAAGATACATTAATGGTCAACATGTTATACATGATACACTAGTACGATAATTTTTGTTAAAATGTTGAATCATGAACTTATTAACTATTTGTAAAGAATGTATCTTATATATAACTGATACAACATGTACTATGAAACTTTAAATACTAGATACACATACGAACTCCTAAAAAACTGTTAATAGAAGATACAAATTTTTACACATTGTTAAGCAAGATATATTAATGGCCAACATTTTATTTATGATATGATAATCTCATGTATTCTGTTACAATTTTGAATTATGAACTTATTAACTATTTGTAAATAATGTATCTTATACGTAACTAATATATCATTTACTGTGAAACTTCAAATACAAGAAACACATAAGAATTCATAAATAATTGTTAATATACGATACAAATTTTTACACCTTGTTCAGCAAGATACATTAATGATTAACCTTTTATAGATGATACACTAATCTGATATATTTTGTTAAAATTTTAAATCATAAATTTATTAACTATTTGTAAATAGTGTATCTTATACCTAACAGATACAACATTTACTATGATAGTTCAAATACCGGATACACATACGATCTCATAAACAACCTATTAATACTAGATACAAATTTTTACACCTAGTTGAGCAAGATACATTAATGGCCAACATTTTATACATGATATACTAATCTCATTTATTTTTTTAAAAAAGTTTGAATCATGAACTTATTAACTATTAGTAAATAACATATCTTACATGTAACTCATACAACATTTATTATGAAACTTTGAATACCAAATATACATACGAACTCATAAACAACCTGTTAATAGATGATACAAAATTTTACACATTGTTAAGTAAGATACATTAATGGTCAACATTTTATACATGATACATTAATCTGATTGTTAAATTTTTGAATCATGAACTTATTAACTATTTGTAAATAATGTATATTATATGTAACTGGTAAAACATTTACTATGAAACATTAAATACCATATACACATACGAACTCAAAACAACCTATTAATAGATGATACAAAATTTTACACCTTCTTAAACAAGATGCAATAATGGACAACATTTTATACATTATACTTTCTATTTTGTTAAAATTTTGAATCCTAAACTTATGAACTATTTGTAAATAATGTATCTTATATGTAACTGATACAATATTTACTATGAAACTTCAAATAGTAGATACACATACAAACTCATAAACAATGTGTTAATAGACGATACAAAATTTTGCACCTCGTTAAGAAAGATGCATTAATGGCCAACATTTTATACATGATACACTAATATGATTATTTTGCTAAAATTTGAATCATGAACTTATTAACTATTTTTTAATAACGTATCTTATATGCAACTGATACAAGACTTACTATGGAACTTCAAATACCATACACACATACGAACTAATAAACAACCTGCTAATAGATGATACAAAATTTTACACCTCATTAAGCAAGATACATTAATGACCAACATTTTATTATAAGATACACTAATGTAATGTATTTTGAATCATGAACTTATTAACTATTTGTAAACAACGTATCTTATATGTAACTGATACAATATTTACTATGAAACTTCACAACTCTTTTTTGGGGTTTTTAGAATATTGAGTTTTTGAAGATGAAACACGATCTTTTTTCTTCTTCCTATCTTTTACATTCGTCATTAACAATGAATTGTGGAGCCTTTTGTACTTGTTCTCTGTCCAATCGATATCTTTCTAGTTATATATCCGATCAGTGTTAGCATCATACATCAATAGTTAAACGAACAAACAAGAGAGGATTTCAAGAGAAGTGTCGAAATTAATCAGAGCATGGACAAAGAGAGGATTGATTTTGAACTATTGGAGAAATCAGCTGTCAAGATAATGGGGGAGAAGATTAAGGAGAGATAGAAGGAAGGAATGAACTCTATTTTTTATCTTAGAAAATTTTATATCCGTGAATTTTTACTTGAGAGAAAAATGAGGGATTTTGGAGATTTATAAAACTTATAGGAGATAATCTCTCTCTCTCTCATAGGAGATAACGGTTGATGTCATAAAGCCATAAATATTGGACAGTCTCCTACTCAATATATTCAATTGTGTAAACCGCTGTAAATACGTCTCAAAATATTTAAAAAATTATCATCTTACGATTGTTGATCTGAAAATATCCGCTAAGAAAATTGCACGACATTGTAAAGTTGATACCATTCATCGATATAATTGGAATTTCGGCATTTATGGATCACAATATAATAATTTTTATTTTCTGTTAAATTGTTTTAGAACATTTACGAAAAGAAATTCAATAACATTTTTTCTATTTAAACCTTTATATTTTGTGAACTACTAAATGCTGAGAAATTTCAATAATAGTTAAGTATTTTCATATTAAGAGTCTTTAATTATCTTCTATGTCTAATATGATAAGTCATTCTTTAAATAATGTTTGGAGAGTGAGGTTGTAAAAATATGTATTTATGTATTTTTGTAAATATTAAACTATTATTTGAATCAATAAATTGGATACTAATTTTGTTCTTTATTAATTTCAAATCTTTACTTCGTATCTAATATCTAAATGTTATGTGCATTTTTTATGAAGTCAAAAAATCTTCAAAACTCAAATGAAGCACGGGAGTTTGTGTAGCTGCATAATATAATTATATCCATTTATATCTTATTAAAAAATGATTATATATCATTTATATCATATCATATAGTATGAGACAGTTCTTCCATTTTAATTTATATGACTAAATATTTATTATACTATTTTTTTTATGAGCATATATTTTATAAATTATATTCAAATTTTAGATATACATTCTCTTTTTTTTTTTTGTGAAAATACAAAGAAATTACTATACGTACTTTGTGAAATCAAACTTGATTTTGTTTGATTAATTATTTTTCCATGAAATAGTCTTTAACTTTTTGTTAAAGTATCTAGATATTTTGTTATCTTTCTAGAGGTTAAAAAGATAAAATTTAAAAATTTAGTCGGAGTTTAAAGAAATTCAATAGAACTAACTATTAATCACCTTCGTTAAAAGAGAACAAAACACTCCAAACTTTTCAAATACCATCATCTTAAAATTTTAAATATCTTTTTTTAAACAATTTGATAAAAACAATGTTAAAGTAACGTATGTGGTCCTTTTTTTTGCGGAAGACATTTTTAAAATTTTAACCATCTTTCCACAACCTCCTCATTTATAGAAAAATAAATATAATAATAATTATCTATATTATAATAATAATAATAATATTAATAATAATAATAATAATCTATATATAGATATATAATTTATCTATATATGATGAAAATCATAAGAAAAAAAATTACCACAAAAAAATAATTAAAAACCTAAAAATCTAAAAATAAATCAAAATATAAAAAAATGTAAGTCATCAAAAATTGAAAATAAAAACTAATAAAAATAAAGATAATTGTTTATATCTTTAACACGTTTTGGACTCTTAAAATAATTATACGTGTATGGTCATCACTAACAAAAAAAAACAAAATTTGTAAATTATTAATAAAATTAATTGAAATTCTAAAACCGAAAATAATAAAATTCAAACATTGAAAGTCAAAAATTTTAAATAGTAAAAATTCTTTTTGAAAAAAATGAGTTTAAATAGTTTTAAAAGATAAGGAACTGAAAATATGTATTATTTGTTTTTTTAAAAAAACTCTACAAAGTAACGTATGAGATCCTTTTCTTTTGAAAGGTATTTTTTAATTTTAAATCATCTTTCCACAACCTCCTCATTTAAAGAAAAACAAATGTAAATAGTAATAATAATAATCTATAATAATAATAATAATAATCTATATATTATATATATTATATATATAAAAAAAAACTTACCACAAAAAGAATTAATTTAAAATCTAAAAATAAAATTAAAAAAAATGTAAATCGTCAAAAATTGAAAATAAAAACTAATAAAAAGAAAAAAAATTGTTATATATCTTTAAAACGTTTTGGACTCTTAAAATAACGTGTATGGTCATCACTAACAAAAAAAAAATAAATTGTAAATTATTAATAAAATGAATTGAAATTCTAAAAATAAAAATAATAAATTTCAAACATTGAAAGTCAGATTTTTTAAATAATAAAAATTCATTTTGAAAATAAGGAATAACTGAAAATATATATTTATTATTTATTTTTTTTTAAAAAAAACTCTACAAAGTAACTTATGTAATCCTTTTTTTGTGGAAGCTATTTTTTAATTTTGTAATCATCTTTTCACAACCTCCTCATTTAAAGAAAAACAAATGTAAATAGTAATAATAATAATCTATAATAACAATGCAAATAATAATAATAATAATAATAATAACAATAATAACAATAATCTATATATAGATATATAATTTATCTATATCAATATATTATATATATAAATACAACTTACCACAAAAATAATTAATTTAAAATTTAAAAAATAAAATAAAAAATAAAAAAACGTAAATCATCAAAAATTGAAAATAAAAACTAATAAAAAGAAAAAACATTGTTATATATTTTTAACACGTTTTGGACTCTTAAAAAAAGTTATACGCGAATGGTCAATAAAAAAAATTGTAAATTATTAAAAACCACAACTTCCTCATTTAAAGAAAAACAAATATAATAATAATAATAATAATATATATGTATTATAATAAATAGTAGTAGTAGTAATAATAATAATAATAATAATAATCTATATATAGATATACAATTTATCTATATAATTATAAAAAAATCAGAAAGAAAAACTACCAAAAAAATTAATTTAAAATCTAAAATCTAAATATAAAATTGAAAATAAAAACTAATAAAAAGAAAGTGTTATAAAGTATTTGTAGTATAGTGAATGTCTATCTTGTGGAGTCCTTTTTAGGATATGGTTAAAGAGTACTACTTGGTGACCAAGTTAGATTTGTCCTATAAATAGAGCGCTCCTCTTCATTATAAATTAATTCATCAAAAGAAATAACAAGTCTTCTCTTCTTTTCTCTCTAGTTTCTTCTTCTTATTCTATAGTTTTATAACACGTTATCAGCACGAGACTCTAATTTCACAAAAGTGAAGAATTAATAAAGGTATTATTTATTCTTTTGTTTTTAATTTTAATGGTCAATCTTACAAAACTAGAATTCACTGCCATTCAAAGTTCGGGCAGGAACTACCTGTAATGGGTGTTGGATGCTGAAATCCACCTTGATACGATGGGTCTTGGAGACACCATAAAAGAAGAAAATAAGGCATCAAATCAAAACTGTGCACGAGCAATGATATTCTTGCGTCATCATTTTGACGAGATTCTGAAAAATCGAATACCTGACAGTTAAGGATCCACTTGTTTTGTGGAAAAACCTAAAAGAAAGATTTGACCACTTGAAGATGGTCATACATCCAAAGGCATGATATGATTGAATGCATCTAAGGCTACAAGACTTTAAGTCTATACATGAGTACAATTCTGTCATGATCAGAATCACTTCTCAATTGAAATTATGTGGAGAAACGGTTAGTGAGATTGATATGATGGAAAAGACGTTCTCCATTTTCCATGCCTCGAATGTTCTCTTGCAGCAACAATATCGAGAGAAAGGTTTCAAAAAGTATTCTCAACTAATTTCTCATCTTCTTGTGGCCGAGCAAAATAATGATTTATTATTGAAAAATCATGAGAATCGACCTATTGGATCTGAACCACTTCTTGAAGTGAATGAGGAGTACGTCCACTATGCTAGGCGTGGAAAAGGTCGCGGTCCTAATCGTAGCTGTTGACGTGGTCGTGGACGTGGTCTTGGTCGTGATTATGATCAAGAACGAAATTCTATTCCGGGCATTAATCATTCATCAAATAAAAAGAAAAAAAAAGATGAGAAACGTTAAGCAACTAGGGAATGTTGTTTTCGATGTGGTGGAAGAGATCATTATGCACGTGATTGTCGTACTCCCAAACACTTGGTTGAGTTTTATCAAGAATCACTAAAGAAGAAAGAGAAAAATCCTGAGGCAAATTTTATCTCTCAAAATCAAGTTAACATCACGTACTTGGATGTAGCAGATTTCTTCGCACATCCTGAAGGAAAAATAGATCACTTAATTGGTGATGGTTCTGTGAACATGGAAGAGTGATATTCTTTTTGGTAGTATTTATTAATAAATTTCATTTAATGATAGTTGTTTGCATGAGTATTAGTATTTTAAATTAGTTTAGTCGTTCATTAACTTGTTCCTTAATTCTTAAAATAATATATATTTTTCATTGATTTATTTATATGATTCTAATATGATAGAGTTACTCAAATACTAAATTTTATCACGTGTTTGTATTATATTAGGTCTTTAACTTGATCTAATGTTAAAAACATGCAGTCTGTTATTAACTAGGATTAAATAATAATTTTATTTTATTTACCTAACAACTCGTTTTTGACTTAGAGGAAACAATAAATTAACTCTCAATTTCTAATATTTAATTATTAATTTATTCCTTATTGAATATATTGTACCCTTTTGATAACACCAATATTTAATATATATTTATTTTGTGTATGTCATTTCATGTGAAGATAGGGATAATTCTAAGAACATATTATCGAAATATGAAGATATTTGTTTGATTGATTCTGGTACAACACATACACTATTCAAAAATAAGAAATATTTTTCTCATTTAAGTATGGGTAAAATAAATGTTACTAAAATTTTTGGTAGTACTAATATGATTGAGGGTTTTGGAAGAGCCATTGTAATTTTGCTCAAGGGAACTAAGCTCCTCATTAATAATGCTATGTTTTCTCCAAAATCTAAGAGAAACTTGTTGAGTTCTAAAGATATCCGTGAAAATGGTTATCATTATCCAATCAATGGATGAAATAAATCTTGAATATCTTGGTATCACCAAGAATGTCTCTGGGCAGACATGTGTTATTGAAAAGTTCCCTACTTTATCTTCTGGCTTGTATTGGACAAAAATTAGTGCAATTCAGGCACATTTTATAGTAAATAAGAAGTTTACTGATTCCAATACATTTGTACTTTGGCATGATCGCCTAAAACATCCTGGGTCAATACTGATGAGATGAATTATAGAAAATTCGAATGGACATCCACTAAAAGACCTAAAAGTTCTTTTAAATGGTGAATTTTCTTGTACTGCTTGTTATCAAGGCAAGTTAATTGTGAGACCATCATCAATGAAAGTTAAGATTGAGTCCCCTGCGTTCTTGGAACGTATACATGGAGATATTTGTGGACCTATTCACCCACCTAGGGGGTCATTCAGATATTTTATGGTTCTAATAGATACTTCTTCTAGATGGTCTCATGTGTGCCTATTTTCATGTCGTAACTTGGCATTCACAAAATTATTGGCACAAATAATAAGGTTAAGGGAACACTTTCTTGATAATCAGATTAAGTCCATTCGTCTTGATAATGTTGCAGAGTTTCCACCCCAAACATTTAATGATTATTGTTTAGCAATTGGGATAAGAGTTTAACACTCCGTTGCTCATGTTCATACTCAAATGGTCTCGTAGATTCATTAGTTAAACATTTGCAATTGATAGCAAGACCATTGCTTATGAAAACTAAGTTGCCCACTTCTGTGTGGGGACATGCAATTTTGCATGCTGCAACACTTATTCATCTCAGACCGACAAGTTATCATAAGGTTTCTCCATTGCAATTGGTTATAGGTCAAGAACCTAATATATCCCATCTAAGAATTTTTGAAAGTGTTATACATGTGTATGTAGCACCATCAAACCGCACTAAGATGGACTCTCAAAGAAGGTTAGGAATATATGTTGGGTTTGAGTCACCCTCTATTATTTGTTATCTTGAACCATTGACTGGAGAAATGTTTACTGCTAGATTTTGCAGATTGTCGGTTTGATGAGACAGTTTTCCCAAAACTAGGGGGAGATAATAGTGAAATAAAACGAGAAATTTTATGGAAAAATTTATCGTTGTCTCATCTTGATCCATATTTTTCTACTTGCGAACAAGAAGTACAAAAGAATATTCATCTGCAGAAAATTACAAATCAAATGTCAGACGCATTTACAGATTTGAAAAGGATTACTAAATCACATATTCCTGCTGAGAATGTCCCAATTCGAATTGATGTCCCTAATGGACCATCCACTAGTGTCATAGCTAATGAGTCAAAAACACACCTAAAACGTGGTAGACCATTGGGGTCTAAGGATCAAAATCCTAGAAAAGAAAGATTAAATGTCAAGATGACACTATGAAAGAATATCATATGGAAGTTCAAAATTTGAATAAGTCTTATATTCATGAAAGAATCAATGAACTTGAATCTCAAGGAAATAATGAACTATCCATAAATTTAAGAGATGTTGAAACTAATATGAATCCATCAGAAATAGTGATTGATTATGTCTTTGCATATAATGTTGAAACAAATATCATGCAAGATAATGAGGATCATGAACCTCAATCTGTTATAGAATGTCGACAACGAATGATTGGCCAAAATGGCAAGAAGCAATTCAATCAGAGTTGAATTCACTTGCCAAGCGTGAAGTTTTTGGACCTATAGTTCAAACACCTAATGGTATTAAAACTGTTGGTTGCAAATGGATTTTGTGCAAAAAAGAAATGAGAAAAATGAAATACAAAGGTATAAAGCACGCCTTGTGGCACAAGGATTTTCTCAAAGGCTTGGCGTCAACTATGAAGAGACATACTCACCCATTATGGATGCAATAACATTGCGTTATCTCATTAGTTTCACAGTCCATGAGCAACTTGAAATGCATTTGATGGATGTGGTTACAACCTACCTTTATGAATCACTTGATAATGAGATATACATGAAAATTCCCGAAGGATTTGCGATGCCTAAATAATGTAATTCAAAATCTCGAAAAATGTATTCAATTAAATTGCAAAGATCATTATATGGTTTGAAGCAATCTGGGCGCATGTGGTATAACCGTTTTAGTGAGTTTTTAATTAAGGAAGGTTATACAAATGATGCAATTTGTCCATGTGTCTTTATAAAGAAAACAATATCGGAATTTGTTGTACTTGCTATATATGTTGATGACATAAATCGTATTGGAACTCCAACAGAGCTTCAAAAGGCAATTGATTATTTAAAGAATGAATTTGAGATGAAAGATCTAGGAAAGACAAAATTATGTCTTGGTTTTCAAATTGAGCATTTGACAAAAGGTATTTTTGTTCATCAATCTTTCTACATAGAAAAAGTGTTGAAAACATTCTGTATGGATGAAGCACATCCATTAAGTACTCCGATGGTTGTTCGTTCACTTGATGTTAATAAGGATCCATTCTGACCTCAAGAAAAGGATGAAGAAATTCTTGGTCCTGAAGTGCCATATCTTATTGCAATTGGTGCCTAATGTATCTTGCTAATGCTACAAGGCCTGATATAGCTTTTGTTGTTAACTTGTTAGCAAGGTATAGTTCTGCTCCTACTAGGAGACATTGAAATGGGATCAAACACATTTTGCGATATCTTAAAGGGACAACTGATATGGACGTATTTTATTTTGTTAATTGTAGCCCAAATCTTGTTGGTTATGCTGATGCAGGATATTTATCTGATCCACACAAAGCTCGATCCCAAACTTGCTATGTGTTTATATGTGGGGGGACTGCCATATCTTGGAGATCTACAAAGCAGTCCATAGTAGCCACTTCATCTAATCATACTGAAATAATAGCTATTCATGAAGCAAGTAGAGAATGTGTGTGGTTAAGGTCTATGATACATCTCATTCGAGAGAAATGTGGTTTGAAATGTGATAAAGTACCCACCACTTTATATGAAGATAATGCAGCATGCATAGCACAACTTAAGGGAGGATTCATAAAAGGAGATAGAACAAAGCACATTTCACCGAAACTTTTCTATACACATGAACTTCAAAAGAATGGTGATATAAATGTGCAACAGATTCGTTCAAGTGACAATGTGGCTGATCTATTCACCAAGTCTCTACTAATTGCAACTTTCAAGAAGATGGTGCACAAGCTTGGAATGCGAAGATTCAAGTCTTTGGATTAATGTTCTCATGAGGGGAAGTGAATACGCGCTGTACTCTTTTTCCCTTACGAGGTTTTGTCCCACTGGGTTTTCCTTGTAAGGTTTTTAATGAGGCAGCCTAGATGCGTATTAATAGATATGTGTACTCTTTTCCTTTACTAGAGTTTTTCTTTTCTTAAAGTTTTTTCAGTAAGGTTTTTGACGAGACACATCATTTATGAATTAGACATTCAGGGGAGTGTTATAAAGTATTTGTATTATAGTGAATGTCTATCATGTGGAGTTCTTTTTAGGATATGGTTAAAGAATCCTACTTGGGGACCAAGTTAAATTTCTCCTATAAATAGAATGCTCCCCTTCATTATAAATTAATTCATCAAGAGAAATAACAAGTTTCTCTTCTTTTCTCTGTAGTTTCTTCTTCTTATTCTATAGTTTTATAACAGAAAGATAATTGTTATATATATTTGACACGTTTTGGACTCTTAAAAAATATATGTATAGTTAGTACAACAAAAATAAAAATTTGTAAACTATTAAAAATTAATTGAAAATTTAAAAATAAAAAATTCAATTTCATAAATTAAAAAGATATATTCTTAAAAATTTATAGCTCCTCCTCATTTTAAGTTTTAAAATAAAAATTAAATATCTATTATACTACAAAAATAGAAAATAAATCAGTTTTGAATATTAGAATTTAAAAATCTAATTCTAATTTTAATTTTGAATTTGAATTTATCTTAATCCTTATTTGTTTGATTTTTTGAATTTCAAATTAATGATAACTTCTTATCAATTATTTATTAAAATCTCATAGTAAATACTGCATTAAAATAATCCTATAAATATACCTACTATTCCCACTTTCCCATTTTCTTTCGTCTTCACAATCACACCCCAATTCACTTTATCACATTTTTTCTTTTTCTCACATTAATGAAGCAATGGATTTTTTTCTTTTCAATAGCACAATTTTCAAAGGAATAAAAATTATAGTACTAATTTGTAATTTGTATTATCATTTGTCTTTATTTATCTATCTTGTTTTAAATAATGCATAGCATTAACTTCTATATTTTTCTTTGTGTAAATTATTTAGACGGAGCTCAAATCTATGCCATAATTAAAAATTCATGTATATAATGACATTGAATTTAATGATTATGTATTTTCATATTAAGAGTCTTTAATTATCTTATATGTCTAATTTGATAAGTGATTCTTTAGATAGTGTTTGGAGAGTGAGGATGTGAAAATACATATTTATGTCTTTTTGTAAATATTTAACTATTATCTGAATCACTAAATTGGATGTTATAATTTTGCTTTATTAGTCTCAGATCTATAATTTGTATTTAATGTATAAATGTTATGAGAATCTTTTAAGAAGCCAAAAAAAATTTTAATCTCAAATGAGGAATGAGTGTTTGTGTAGCGGCAGAAAATGATTACACCCATTTATATTATATCAGAAATATGATTTATCCCATTTATATCATATCATACATGTCATACATGTGACACCATTCATATGACTAAATATCTATTATACTATTTGTTTTGTGAGTATATGTTTTATAAATTATATACAAATTTTAGATCTATATTCTCCTTTTTTGTGAAAATAAAAAGAAATTATTATATGTACTTTGTGTCATCAGAAAAAATGCTTCTTTTGTTTATAGGTAGGTATTCAAGACTCATAATTTAAGATTATATCACATTTATCTAATTTGATTTTGTTTGATAAATTATTTTTCAATGAAATAATCTTAAAAAGATAAAATTTGAAGATTTAGTGGGAGTTTGAAAAAATTGAAAAGAACCAACTGTCAATCACTTTTATTAAAAGAGAAACAAAACACTCCTACCTTTTCAAATACAACCATCTTGAAATTTTAAGTGTTTTTTTAACAATTTAATAAATAATTATGTCAAAATCTATCAAATGCAATTACCAAAAACACCACATAATATTTATATATTGCTAATATGCATATTTTTTTTTTTATAAAAAAACGAATTTATTAATGAAAAAAAAACTAACAAATTACAAAATACTTAAATTACAATATCAGTTTATTAAATTTCAAAAAAAATATTAAAACGATAATTTTGAACAATAACATTTGGTAGTTTTAGAACAAGGCCAAAACAAAAGAAAAAAAAAGTAATAAACAACAATTAACTATTTAATTATAAAATTAATCAAAAAATGTCAAGATTCAAAGTAAATTACAAATAAAACATGTAACTGAAAAAAGAAGACGAAAAAGTAAACATTTTAATAAAGAAACAGCTTAAAATCTGTAGGTAAAATTCAAAAAAACGACAATTATCTAAATCCTCTCCTAAGATCTCTCACACATTTACTTAACTATCTTAATCTATTAAAATTCAACTATATAAGTCAAAAGTGCTACGTATCATTAAAATAAGTAACAATTATTTTTTTTTTTGTAAAAATACTACCTCCAGAAAAATATAATTATAATTTTATAAATAATTGTGTTAAAATTCGTCAAATAAAACTGTCAAAACACAAATTGATAGTTATAATTATTTTAATAATTTGGAGATTTTCTCAAAAAAAAAAATCAATTAAAAAAACCCTAGCAAATGTTCTTATTTGAAAAAATAAATAAATTATGATAAATATTTTCAAATTATAATAATATTGTATTTAAATCTATTATAATAATTGGTATTATTGATTTCAATTTTTTAAAAATAGATTTGATTTGAAATGCCTTATATATTTACAAGATATATGTGTAATAGTATGTTGATGGTACTTTTAACTTCCAAATTTTATTAAAAATAACATATTAATTATTTATATAAAATTAGTTTAAATTTTTTAAAACTAAATCCTAATATTATATGTCACTGTTAGGTTATATTTACAAAAGAATAAAATATACCACACTTTTAAAAAGGCTAAACAAATCTATAAATACATAAATAAAAGAAGAGATTTATAGTAATAAAAGGAATAGAGATGCTCCATTTTTTTATCTTTCAATTTTATCTTTGCACGAAAATAATATAAATTTAATAATTTATTTTATGTGGGATATACTTATTTGATTATAGTAGTGTCTTTTTTTAATTGATCAATGAAAATCCTTTTTTCATACAATTTTATTTTATGAAAAGATATTTGATTAAATAGAGGTAATCTTATTTTGCAAGATTGAACGAGATAGGAGTATGCTAAAGAGGTTTCAGCATGCTTTGCAAATTATATATTTAAATTTTAGCTAAAAATATTTAATATTTTTAATGCTAATCTTATATTAACCTATGAATTTAAATTTTAACTATATAATAAATATCAACTCAACAAACGCCACATATGTTATTAATCTTCATTATACTAGAAGAAAAAGTAGTTGGAATATACCCATATTTCACATAAGTCGTGCTAAAATTTTGTTAGCATGAAGTGTATATTATAAAACTAAAACATTATCTATGGTTTTATATGCAGTTTTATTACTCAATAAGAAGTTGTATTGGTTATTTTTTAAATTTAAAAATATTATATTTATAAATATTCGTGCAACGCACGAATACATATACTAGTGGTAATAAGTGAACTAAATGATATTAAAATTTATAATCATGTCTATGTCAAATAGAAAACTGGTTTTAGTGTATTTGTTATAAAACTCTCAAAATTAAAGGTTATATTAGATCGTTTACCCAAATGGTAATAACATAGTATATTTATTTACCTTGGTATTATAAATAGGATAATGTTAAATGAGCATAAAATTTGCGAGAATTTGAATGAAAATTTTAAAAATTTATTATTTCTTTTTTATTTTAAAATAAACTGTGTTTTTTCCAATTTTAATTAAACGGGCAAAAATATGAAATAATATCTGCCAATTTTTTTTCCTTATAAATATATCCCTAATAAAATTGATTTAGTTAGTGAGAAAGCGGAATAACGTATTTTTAGGTTAAGCGGGGAGTAGATATTGTATTTGCGTTTGGGAAGATGAAACGACTGGAATCTATGAGTATGAATATGAACGATGATTTAGTTGCAGAGATCATCTCCTACTTGCCTTTGAAACTTGCTACTCAATGTAAAGTTATAAGCAAGAATTTTAATCTTTGGATCTCTGATCCTCAATTTTGTAAAACTTTGTTCCAACATCAAAAGTTGTCAACACTAGTTTTGTCCTATAAAGTAGATGGTGAAAAATTACTTCAAAAACCTTAGTATCACAAAAACAACAACAATCGATGGCCCGTTTCATACTAAACCCTTTGGATTTAGGATTGTGGCTGAATCGAAGGGTCTGCTTCTACTTATTTTTTCTCGACTTGGGTTATTGTGTATTTTGAATCCTATAAGTGGAACTCATCAACTCATACCATACCCTGACCATTATCGTCGTGGTAGGGTAATTGATCATGCATGCTTATTTGTTGATTATCCTGCTTCAGATCAATATAAATTGGTAACCCTTGAGATACCGGATCAACCAAAACCAAAATATAATATTCATATACTTGAGCCACATGGTTGGTTAATGTGGCGTGAATTTCAACTCAAAAGGACTAAAAGGATTACTAAAACACCTGAGCAAGGTTCCCTCTTGCATTGTCTCGTACTTGATACTCACATTCTTGTTTTTGATACAAAGAGAGAAGAGGCTTCAATTCTTAACCCTTCCAAGTTCATCAGTATTCGTCATAAGCCAAATCCAAATGCAAGGATCTGGCGCTGTTCCAGTCAAAACATAGTTATTGTGCAAGGACAACTTACATTTGTTCATACCTACCACAAATGGAAATCATTGCTCTTCATACTTTTGAAAGAAGAAAATGGAGAGTTTCCCCTACTTTCGAGCCACGCACTTATGCTGCTCTTCCAATCTATATTGATGGTAATGAGGTCCCATTCCTAGTTGGTGGTGGATATCTGTATGAATATGATTTTGATACAAATACAATAAAAAATGTTGCAGTTGCAGATTATAGTGATGGAATTCTTTCTGTCGTATATCCCTTCAAACCATCACTAGCCTCTGTCCATGAGACACTTGCACGAACAGTTGAAGCTAACCATCCCCCCCACCATTATTGCAATCTAAGATGATCTCAAAAGATGTATAACCATCTAGTTTCTGTTCAATTTTATTTATATTTTATTTTATTACAGCTACTCATGTCAAATTTATGTTTCTAATCAAACAAATCTGCTTCCTGACCAATTTGTACTTAGAATAAGCAAAATCTTAAAAAATATAGCTACTACTGGAAAGTGTTGAATATGATATATGTTTCTTATCTATATACTAAATCATAAGATAAGGAATTTTATCGCACATCAACATATGATGCCTCTAGTCGAGGAGTGCTGTCTCTCAAACTGTTGTGAATCAAGTTGACTTTGCTAGGGCCTATGGGCTAGTCGAGGAGTGTGGATAAATAATTTTCCTCATTTATTAGTATTTATTTGCTTGTACATATTAATTCCGCAAATGATTCTACCATTGTATGGACTCTGGAATGCTTCAATTGCACTATTGGAGGCATGAAGGTTGTGCATTCAACACACCAACACCAACCACAAATGACAAACTACTGCGAAATGGGAACAACATGGAGAAATATATCAGTGGTTGTTATGTGAGATTGATATAATATATGCATTCAATTAACAAAGTAATGGACCAGGTCCCTTACTACACTAATGAATAAAACTAGAAACTTAAATGCAGTAAAATCAACACAATGATTTTACGTGGAAACCTCCTTGCTAAAGGGAGTAAAACCACGACCTGTCTCACAGGATTTTCAATCGTTTTCACTAATCTTCAAAAGCAAAAGTAAAACACGATTTCAACAAATGTGAGAAGAAGTTTTTAATCTCACGTTTAAGCAATAGTCTCTATTGCTTAACAAGCCTAAGTAGAAAACAATATACCAGTAAGCTATCCCACTTGGACAACCTAGACTTTTAACACTACCCACTGATTCCTTTATAATTTCAGGAATAGTTTACAATATAAGAACAAGAGAATATATTCCTAAACAGCTACACTAAAAGCTCCAGAGATTACTGCTGTTCTTGGAATAATTCTACCTTTCTTTTACTAGCAGCCTTTGCAAATGTTCTTGAAAAGTTCTATCTCAAGTTGCAAGAACTACCAAAGATGTTTAGGAAAGTGCCTTTTATATGGACATGTCACTTTCCTTAAACTCTTCGCCATTGGTTGGAGAAGTCTTACTTTCTGACGCCATCGGGAAGTGTGCACCTACTTTCTGTACCGTCTCTAGCTGGCAGTCAACTGGCTCGTTACAATGAGAGCCTGATACCTCTATAAGGTCCCTTGGATTGTTTCATCTTCATCACTCAAGTAAGAAACCTGGTACCTTTACAAGGTCCCTACGTTTGTCAAATCATCAAAACTACAAATAACATTTTCCCTCTTTTTGATGATGAAAAACAATGATCAAAGATCTTCTCCAACTTTGTTCCCCCTTGCTATATTCCCCCTCACTGTATTCCCCCACATGTATATTCCCCCACATGTATATTCCCCTCACTATATTCCCCCACATGAATAATCATTTAGCTACTTACAGTTTTACTTCCCCCTTTTGGCATCATAAAAAAGATATGTAGTAAACCAATGATGTCAACAGAAATACTGAACAAGATCAAAGCTAAAGAGCAATCAATCAGTAAGGGAAAAGCATTCACAAAAGAGGATAATCAAAACAATAGAGGAATAAGTTAACCAACATGCCACAATAACATTAATACACAAAAATCAAACTGAATATCCATCAACACAAAGATAAGCCACACAAAAAAAAAAAATGATACAGGGGAGGGTTGTTTAACAGGCTAGGAAGAGGGGGGAGGATGAGACAGGGACTGGATGATGAGAGTGAGTCGTGCATTGGCAGCATCATTATCTTTAATAGCCTTTTCCTGCAAGGCAGTGATCTTTTCCTTCAACTCTGCATTCTCTCTCTCCAGAGCTTGTACCACTGAAGAACCCGGTACCTCATTCTGTGCAGTAAGCAGTTCTGCTTTGAGTATAGCAATCTCAGCCTCTTTACCACTCAAACGCACAGTGAGCTCCTCAACCTCGTGCTTAAGCTGATCCTGATCTTTGATGAGTTCATCCATCTTGCTCTTTGGATAGCCTCTCCCTTCAATACACTCGCACTCAACCAGGGTACTCTCGGAGATAGTCTGTTTAACCGTCCCAACCTTTCCAACACTGAGAGGAATTTGAAAATGTTTGAATACTTCCGTGAGAAAGTATCCGTAACCCATTCCATGAACACCTTTCCTCTCAATGAAAGTGTTGTATATATGCTCAAGCATTAGACCTGGGAGATTCAGAGCTTCGAAGCTACACAACATCTCCATCATAAACAAGTCAGCAGCAGTTGCTACTGTCCTCTTTTCAGTGCGAGGAAGGAGAACTTTGTTGATGAAATCAAAGAACAACTGGTACTCGCTCTTCATATTTTCTTATAAATCCCAGCAACCTTGGTTGTGGGTGTCTTAGAAATCACAGAAGCAAACTCAGTAGAGCAAGTTCTTCCCTGTACAGACCGGGTCCCCTCTCTAGGCACCCTGAGAATTTTGCTCAACAAACCCTTATCTAGATGTACAGCAATGTCATTGACCCGTGTGAGGAGGCTCCCATCTTCTTTGAATTGAACATTATAGTAAAATTCACGCACTTCTTGTTCACAGAGGATGGGGGATTTTCAATTGAACAAATGTAGCCAAGATTGGATTTCTACCATATCGTGAAGAGAGTCCATGCCAGGAAGAGTTATGATTCCCATATCAAAAACTCTCCCTGCCAAGACCGCTTGCTTTCTCAGGTTGTCAACAACTTCCTGCATGTTGACACTCTCATCTCTCCTGACTTGGGCACCAGGTCCCTGTGATCTCTTCCTTTTGCCTCCATAACTTTTCTTTTTGGACTTTGTGTTTTCAACCTTCTTTGAAACCTCCCCCTTTTTCTTCTCTGCCCTTTTCATCTTACTTTTCTTTTCCACTTCCTCAGTGGACAACTCAACAACATCAGTCTCAGGTAATTTGAAATTTGATACCTTGAAGGTTCTTGCACTTCTAACTACAGCAGTAGAACATGCACTGGACTTCAAGGCATCGGCCATCAACTTTTGAGCAACAAACCTAGTAGTAGGTCTTCTCCTAGGGTTCTCTTCTACAACCTTCTCCTTCCCTTTTCTAGATATCTCACCTTCTCTTCACTCAGCCTTCCATTTTAAAGGTTCCTCCTCACTTTCAGAGTCAGAGGAGAGGAAGAAGGACACCTTCCAATATCAAGAGTTTTATTAAAAATGGGTTAAGTGTTTCTTACCTCTTCCCTCTGCAAAACTTCACTTTGATCAGCCCTTGCTTCTTCCCGCATCATAGCCAAGCTCTCAATCACCATCTCTTCACTTGCTGCCAATATATTGGACTCAGATGCCTTGTGCTTGGGTAGATCTCCTTCAAAGAGATTGTCAGGCAACATTTCTTGCAACGGACCAGGTCCAGTAGACAAGCATGTACTGTTTAGATCTATGGCATAGAAGGGATTGTCGGGTGTGTCTTGTTGAGAACTAGAAGGGGCATTGGGTCTCGACTGTACAGTAGACGGAGAGTAGAAAGCAAGTGGCTCTATTTCTCTAAGAGCATTTAGCATCTGTTTAGAGGTAGGCGAAGGAGAAGACATGTTTGAAGGAAAATGGAAGAAGGGTTTTTGAACAAAGAGAGGAGAAGAAAAGTTTGCCTTTTTAACTTTTGTTTAAACCCTTCTTGAAACAAAAGGAATGCTAAAGGACGGATGTGGATTTCAAAAAGAATTAAAGAGGGTTTTTAAAAGGCGTGAAAAGGTGCCAGGTCCGTGATTGGATGTGTCACTTGAGAGAGAAACGATGGGACAAACGGTCAGACTGACCGATGACTGACACGTGGCATTATCAACGGTCATAATTTTCAGTTTCAAATTAATGTAGAAATGCTAACCTGGACAGGCACCAGGTACCATAGCACAATTACATCCTCATTCCCCAGTTGTTCTAGTCATTTTCTTTGCTAAGCAAGTCTTTCCTGAAAGTATACCTACAAAAGGTACAAAAAGGATCTTTATTTAGATATTTAATATTCACACAAAGGATACCTGCACTACAGTTTTAGCCATCAAGGGTATTCAACTGTTGGAAGCTAAGAACATCACTTAGAGATCAACATGCCCAACGTCAACCGATTTCTCTCAAATTGATCTTTGCTGAGAGCCTTGGTGAAGATATCTGCAATTTGCTCCTCCGTTGGACAATATGTGAGCACAATATTTCCCTTCTCAACATTATCTCTCAAAAAGTGATGTCTAACATCAATATGCTTTGTTCTCTTATGATGGACTGGATTCTTTCCCATACTGACAACACTAGTGTTGTCACACATAAGATGAATTTCTTTGATGTGAATCCCGAAATCTTCCAAGTGTTGCCTGATCCACAACAACTGTAAACAGCAAGCTGCAGCAGCTACATACTCAGCTTCAGCAGTTGAAAGAGCCAAAAATTTCTGCTTCTTGGTTCCCCATGAGATGAGTTATGATCCAAGGAAATGAGCCATTCCAGAGGTACTCTTCCTGTCAACTTGATAACCAGCAAAATCAGCATCTGCAAAATCAACCAGATCAAAAGTGTCACCTGCTGGATAGAAGAGAACCAGGTCCCCTGTTTTCTTCAGGTACCTAAGAATGCGTTTTGCAGCCTTCAAGTGTGAGTCACAACGACATGCTTGAAATCTGGCACACATTCCAACACTATAAACAATATCAGGCCTGCTAGCAGTCAGATATAATAAGGATCCAATGATTCCCCTGTACATAGTTTGATTTATAAGAGGATCAGATTCCTCTACCACAAGCTTGGAATTTGGTCCCATAGGAGTATCAATAGGTTTAGAGTCAAACATATTGAATTTCTTTAGCAGCTTCTTAATGTACTTCTCCTGACAGATTTAAATCCCATTTGGTGATTGCTTGATTTGCAGACCAACGAAGAATGTCAATTCACCCATCATGGTCATTTCAAAGTCCTTTCCCATTAATGATGAGAATTCTTCACACAAATGTTCTGAAGTAGCTCCAAAAATTATGTCATCCACATAAACTTGAATGTAAGCAATTCTTGTTCTGTTTTTAATAAGAACAAAGTATTGTCTATCTTGCCTCTTTTGAAACCATTCTTCAGCAGAAAATTTGACAGCCTTTCATACCATGCTCTTAGAGCCTGCTTCAGACCATACAGGGCCTTATTCAATGTGAACACATGATCTGGTAGCTCAGCATCTTCAAAACCAGGAGGTTGTTTGACAAATACTTTCTCTTTGAGATCTCCATTCAGAAATGCACTCTTCACATCCATTTGATACAGCTTGAACCCCATGAATGCAGCAAAAGCTATTAAAATTCTAATAGCCTCCATTCTGGAAACAGGTGCAAAAGTCTCATCGTAGTCTATTCCCTCTTCTTGATTGTATCCTTGAACCACCAACCTGGATTTATTTCTAGTAATCACTCCATTTTCATCAAGCTTGTTTCTGAAAACCCATTTGGTTCCTATTATTGTTCTGCCTTCAGGTCGAGGAACCAGGTACCATACCTTGCTTCTTTCAAACGGATGAAGTTCTTCTTGCATAGAGTTGATCCAATCTACATCACCTAATGCTTCTTTCACATTCTTGGGCTCAATAGATGATATGAATGCTGAGAATGCAACTAGATTTCTTGTTTTTAATCTAGTATGAATTCTAGAATTTCAAGGGAGAAATAAGATTATCAAGAGGATGTGATGAGCTATGCTTCCATCTTGATCTTGGAGCAGACTGGTTGAGCTGATCATCATGTTCTTCTTCATCAAGAGAGACATCATTTTTTGGGTAGTTTGATGTACTCTGGCTGGAATTCTGAGTAGTACCAGGTACCATATCGCCCTTTTCAACCTCATCAGCCTCTTCAGGTAGACTATGATTCTGATCATCACAGTCATTTTTCAGTTGTTGTTCTGCATCAGCTTCACTTCCTTCAATTTTCTTCGAATTGAACAGTTTCATCACATCATCTTGATTATTTGATCCATTATTCTTCAAGCTTCCATCTTCAACAAATACAACATGAATGCTTTCCTCAATGCATTGAGTTCGTTTGTTGAATATTCTGTAAACCTTACTTGATGAAGAATATCCAATAAACACTCCTTCATCACTCCTAGGATCAAATTTACCCAAACCATCCTTTCCATTGTTCAGCACAAAACACCTGCATCCAAATGCTCTAAGATAACTCAGCATAGGCTTTCTGTTGTTGAGCAGCTCATAGGGGGTCTTATTCAGAATAACTCTTATCAGACACCTGCTGGTAACATGACATGCTGTGTTAACAGCTTCAGCCCAGAAATTTGAGGGAGATTTGGTTCAATAATCATAGTTCTGGCAATGTTCAACAAGGTTCTGTTTTTCCTTTCCACTACTCCATTTTGTTGAGGAGTTCTTGGAGCAGAAAAATTATGACTCGTACCATTCTCCATGCAGAATTTATCTAGTTTTGAGTTCTCAAACTCAGTACCATGATCAGATCGAATGCTGCGAAATGACTTGATTCAATTTGGTTTGAATCATTTTGAAAAACACCACCAACTCTTCAGCTGTTTCTGCCTTTGATTTCAAGAATCTTGCCCAAGTATATCTCGAGTAATCATCAACAATCACCAAAATGTACTTCTTGCCATTCCTGCTTTGAACCTTCAAGGGTCCACACAGGTCCATGTGAATCAACTCTAGTGTTCTTGACGATGTTACTTGCTTTTTAGGCTTAAAGGATGATCTGATTTGTTTTCCTTCAACACAAGCTTCACATATTTTATTTTTAGCAAACTTTAGCTTTGGCAGACCTCGGACCAGGTCCTTAGAAATTAGTTTGTTCAATAAAGATGAGCTTACATGCCCCAGCCTTCGATGCCAAAGATCAGCATTCTCATTCTGAGCACTAAGACATGTCAGGTCATCTCAATGAGACGTTTCTAAGTTAACCACATACATATTTTTACTTCTGTGTGCAGTGAGAATTACCTTCTTTGTAGTTAGACTCACCACAGTGCACTTCTCAGAAGTAAATTTGACTTCATTTCCTGTGTCACAGATTTGAGACACACTCAACAAACTGTACTTCAACCCATCCACATGATACACATTGTCAATTGAATCTTCGATAGATCTTCCCACTTTGCCAACTTCCAAAATGTACCCCTTCTTTCCGTCACCAAAAGAGACACCTCCTCCTTGAAGTGTCTTGAGTGAGAGGAAGTTTTTTACATCACAAGTCATATATTTAGAGCATCCACTGTCCATATACCAACATTGATTGCTGCTCCTCTCGCTCACCTGCACCAAGAATCACTGGTTTAGCTTGGGAACCCATTTCAATTTGAGTTCCCAGAAGGCACACAAAGGAGTGATTAGATTGTATTTAGTCCAATAGGGTAGATTTTGCATCTTTCTAACAAAGGACATTGGAGCAATGACAGATTTTTTCTTTGAAAATCTGTGAGTTGAAACATGCTTTGGAGGACCAGGTCTCTCTTTTGGTAAATTTTGCTTTTCAGCATAATTAGAGAGTCTTTCATAGGAGTTTCTCCAGCTGGCACACTCTCCCTTTAAATGCCCATTCTTACCACAATGAAGACATAGCATATTGTCAGACACAAACACATACTTACTGTGAGGATTATAAGGAGGAGTGATGTTGAAACTTCCTAGTCCTTTCTTATTGAAATTACTCTGATTTGTTGCATTTGACAATAACTTTGAGGATTTTGTCCACTTAAGAGATTTTTCAAGTTCTTCCTTAAGTTTGACAATATCATTTTCTAATTTATTGCTCTTTTCCAGCGACGGACCATGGTTTTTCTCAGAGTTTTTCATTTTTTCTTGAATTTCAGCTTGTAAACCATTTGACATTCCATTTAGCTTTTCAGCTTCTTCAGTTATCTGATTCAACTGATTCTTAAGTCCAGAATTATCAGACTCTAGAGACACCTTTTTTGACATTTTCTCTTCAAGTTTAACTTTGTTTTCAGTTAAACTGTTAAGTTCAGCATTCATGGTGTCTCTTTCAGATGTTAACTCAATTACAGAATCAATTATGACTTTTGCCAATGTTCTAAATTTTTTAAGAGAATATTTATCCAAGTCATTTTTCATATCAAGAAGAGTTACCTGGTTGTCCTTTTCTTCATTTTTCTGTATGAGCTATGAGAGCAAACATTTCATTAAAATGGTTTCCTCCTCATGTACAGCCACCATAGACACATCATTTGGTTCATCAAGGTCTTCTGAAGCACTTGAAGAATCACCCCATGCATCAAGAGCCTTTTTGACCACCAAATCTGCAGCAGCTCTTCGATCTCTCTTACCGAGTACCAGGTCCCTTCTATTCTCTTTGTTACTTCTTGGTTTTTGATGTTCCTTGTTTTCATTCTTGAGCAGAGGACACTCTCTGATAAAGTGCCCAGCTTTTCCACACTTGTAGCATGTTATCACCTTGAGTAGCGTTTCGAGTACCATTTGTTCCTCTTTTAAAAACTTTGTTTTTTCTGACAATTTTTTTGAAATCTGCTGATGAGATATGCCATATCATCATCACTTGAATCTTCATCTGATTTGTACTTCAGCATCAATGATTTATCCTTTTTGGCTTCCTTCTTTGATGAATCGTAATTTTGATTCATCTCATGTGTCTTCAGATTTCCAATCAAAGCATCCATAGTCAGCACCTTTAAAATCTTTGGCTTCTGTAATGGAATAAACCTTGCTTTCCCAAGATTTTGGAAGAATTAGAAGTACTTTTCTAACTTGTTTTCTCATGCTTATAGGTTCACCAAGACTTTGCAGCTCATTTGTAATGGAAGACAATTTTGTGAACATGTCATGAATTGTTTCTCCTTCCTTCATTTTGAAGTTCTCATACAGTGAGGTAAGCATGTCAATCTTTGATTCTTTGACTTGTTTAGTTCCTTCATGAGTAGTCTTCAAACAGTCCCAAATTTCCTTAGCAGACTCACAAGCTGACACCCTGTTGAACTCATCAGGTCCTATGCCATAGACAAGAAGAGTTTTAGCTTTGTAGCCCTTTTCAATCTTTATTCGATCAGCTTCGTCGTATTTCTGTCAAGGCTTTGGAACAAGACTAGTCTTCTCTCCATCTGTTTCTTCCATCATCGAAATAAACGGTCCATCAAGTACAATATCCCATAACTCGCTGTCTTCAGCCATGAGGTAATCGTGCATTCTAACTTTCCACCAACTGTAGAAATGTCCATTGAAACGGGGAGGTCTTGTTGATGACTGACCTCTTTCAAGATTAAGTGGTGCAGCCATTCTAGAGAAAATATCACTTCCTTGGTGTTAACCAAATAGATAGTGCCTGCTCTGATACCACTTGATAGAATATATGCCTTCACTTAACAAAGTAATGGATTCGGTCCCTTACTACACTAATGAATAAAACCAGAAAGTTAAATGCAGTAAAATCAACACAATGATTTTACCTGGAAACCTCCTTGCTTAAGGGAGTAAAACCATAACCTGTCTCACAGGATTTTCAATCGTTTTCACTAATCTTCAAAAGCAAAAAGTAATACACGATTACAAAAAATGTGAGAAAAAGTTTTTAATCTCACGTTTAAGCAATAGTCTCTATTGCTTATCAAGCCAAGTAGAAAACAATCTACCCACTAAGCTATCCCACATGGACAACCTAGACTTTTAACACTACCCACTGATTCCTTTATAATTTCAGGAATAGTTTACAATATAAGAACAAGAGAATATATTCCTAAACAGCTACACTAAAAGCTCAAGAGATTATGTTGTTCTTGGAATAATTCTACCTTTCGTTTACTAGAAGCCTTTGCAAATGTTCTTGAAAAGTTCTATATCAAGTTGCAAAA